>NC_090739.1:86682175-86687175 GCF_036898095.1 Palaemon carinicauda
ATAACGAATAAAATAGGATATATTGAAATAACATTGTACTAATCTAGTAATAATGAAACGATACCAGCAATGGATTACTTCCAGTTACTTATACAGGTACCGAAGTGTTCTTTTTTTTCACAACTAGATCTAAAGATATTGACCTCTTCAATAATCATTAGTGTTTCATCGTGTTGTCAATATATATATATATATATATATATATATATATATATATATATATATATATATATATATATATATATATATATATATATATATATATGCATATATATATATATATATATATATATATATATATATATATATATATATATATATATACAGTATTCTTTTCAGCAATTTGATGTTTCTTCCTTTCTTTAGCGTTTCCGTACTTTTGGTCTGATTTTGTTGGCTATGTGATAGGTTTTTATTTGTTTATCGTTTTCGTTAATTGTTCAAATTCTACTTTATCTATCTCGGATTTATTTTAAGTTAAATTTTTTTCTCTTTTTTATGTTTTTTGGTACTTTCTGGGAATTTTCCTTGATCTTGTTTAAGATCTTTTTCAACTATATCTCGTGCCGACAAGAAATTAGTATTCGTTACTCATGTGATTTCGTCTGATCTTTGGGCTTGTGACGTCATCACCACCATCCCAATAAAAATTTTGTTAAATAACTTTTCAATGTTTTTTATATTTGCTTCCATTTCACCTAGTCTTTTACATTTATTACCGATTTTTATTGTTATTTATTGCTCTACTAAAAAATCTGAAAACCTATAAATATTGCAAGTTATTTTTTTAAGTGCATATTCCTAGTTGGGGGTAGATATTTTCTTTTGATAACTAAACTCATTTGTTTTTCTCTTATTACAAATTTTGCTTCTCACTATTCTATGGTCGTTTGACTTTAACTTACTCAACACTGTTACATCTTTATACTAGGGTACCCAGAAGGGTTTGATACACATGGACTATTGTAAAAGATTGTGAGTGTTTTCTGGTTTCTACCACCCTTATGCAATAACATTTGACGGAAGAACCTTGGGGATCAACTACTGGAGTGATGGAATTAATGTTTGTTTGAATCAACCCTTACGTAAAAAAAATAAACAAAAATTATATCTTATTGGTACAATGCTTGTAGTTGTTAGAGAGTAAAATTTGTGTATATATATTTATTTATACATAGGAAGGGTTGATTGTTGTTGCATATACTTCCATGTTGTACCGTATTGTATTGCTCTAGGACGAGAAGGTGGATGTGTAGATTTACCTTTAGATTTCCTACTTCTCAAAAATGGAGACATCGACCTCCCCTAAACAATTGTTGTGTGATCAGTTGTCAGTAGAGCTTGTACATTTTCAGGCAATATAACAATGCACCTATTTTCATGCGTGTGAGCAGTTTCTGTGGCACCCTATCATACAGTTGCAGGAGATGGACCTTGAAAGTTGATCTAATCATAACGAGGTTAAACTCAAAATGGGGATGTAGTCTTCACTTTTCAGTTCCCACCCACATGCGGTAGGAGGTGGTAGGTTTGGCTTGCGTATGTGAGCACTCTTGTGTATCATAGGTGCGTACATTGACAATCTCAGAAGTGGAACAAATAACCATTTGATTGGGGGTAGAAATTTAAGTAGAGTGGATTTCTTATTTAGAAATTTGTTGGCTTGTACTTCACTCAAAGTACAACCTTGCATTGCATAGTTCATGAAGTAAATACTGATTGTCAGATCTCTCGCTTGAGCACAGACTTCATGAGTCATCACTTTGTAATCGTCATCCTCTCAAAATTCAACTAAGCCTCCAGTGGGGCACTTTTGACTCGAAATAAACCAAGCCTTCTCACAAGTGAATTCCAGAAAGCTAGTTGTATCTCTGGCACTCAGACTGTGAATCATTGGCAATGCCTTCCACTGGTCTACTCCAAGGACTTCTGCAAAACTTTAGATCAGTGAGTGTTCATTTAAGGAGTCTTGTACCCAAATTTCAGGAAGGTTTTGAAGATGCGTAGCACCAGAGACCCAAGAGGCATGGTCCATGCCAATGTTGAAGGGTGTACATTCTAAGAAGTGGGGAAAGGGATGGACAGCCAAATACACCCTAGCAATTTGAGGTCAAAGGTAGAGTAGCTGGATTTTGCCTTGGACAGTTACCTACTGGAGAAAGCCAATAGGCAGAACAAAATGATGACCACCTGCTCGATTACTACACTAATAGCAATGTTGCTGGCATCGGTTGTGAAAAAGATATGGGCATGTGGCACGGGAAAAGTGATAACAACAGTGGTTAATATGGTATTCTTTGTATTACAGAAAGTCACTTCTTCAAAGGGTCTCCACTTCTGGTCTTTTGGCTTGACCTTGAGGGAGGCGTAGAGGAAGCAAGAGTGGCACCGATTGCTGGCTGAAGGTGATGATAATACTTGGTCATGCACAAGAATTCTTGCAGTGGTTTGACAGTTCAGGGCTGGGGAAGCTCTGATCAGGTGATTCCTCACCAAGGAGGGAGTGGACTCCTTCAGAAGTGACGCGTTGCCCTAAGAACAACACTGTGAGGGTGGACCAGTATGATGCATAGGTGATGGAAGTGTTCCTTTGAAGTAAGAGAACATATGTAAGTCATCCACATAACGTACACAAAAGAGTAGGTCCCCTAAGACGCCATCCACAAGATGTTGAAAAGTAGCTTCAGCATTACAAAGACCAAAACAATGGTAATTTAAGGTTTATATACTGTAGAGGAGGAAAAAGGCCCTATTGGGATATCCTCTGGGTTCATGGACACGTGATAATAACCCTTCAAGAGGTCGAGCGTACAGAAAGGGAGGGGGTAGTAATCCGGTTTTGTCTGCATTTTCAGATGCCTATAATCCCCACACAGGCGCAAGAAGCCATCTTTCTTCTGGGCGATGTGTAAGGGTGACGACCATGTTCTAGAGACTTATTGTTTATCAACTGAAAAATGGTCCGGTACCAAGTGCCTGAATCTGCTGAACGCTTGGGCCCCTTTGCCTTGATATGGCCGATAAACACCATATTTGGCGGGAACCGCGGTCATTTGACCAGGTTCTAGAGTGAAGACTTCTGGTACAATGAGAGGAGGTGGGTGTAGGCATCCATGGGTGTTCTGATGTAGGGAAAAAGGTAGGAGCAGTCAGGTTGAAAAGTTAATGATGAGTTAGAGCCTGCGTTGACAAACCGTCAGTAAGCAACATCACAAGGAGGTGAAAATAGGAGAGGAAATGTCCACTGAAGAATGGCAATGTGGCATCATCAACGAGAATGATATTTGGTGCTCCTAAACGAGGGTCTTGTATCTGTGTGCGGATCGCAGATCCATTTACAGCTACTAGGAGGACCTCAGCAGGATTAGACATACTACCTCCTGTCCAGGAGAGTAGCCTTGGTAGAAGAGAACGGCAAGCACCAGTGTCTACCAAGAATTGCTCTCCTTTATGTGCATCATGTAAAAGGTAAGTGGCTGGAGAGGTCTTTAGTAGGAGCATGAGCAACGGGTGGCATATGGGGGGGGGGTGTGCGGCTTTGCCATTGCTCCAGGATATCACAGGGTGGATATATGTATCCTACTGCATTCAGTCCTACCGCATTCCATCCTACCGCATTCCCATCAGCTTTGGTCTATGAATAGTTGTACGCCGAGGGAGGTCTTGAAGGTGGTGAAGTGGATTTTCATATGGGTAACTTCAGTCATCAGGTCCTTCATTGACAAAATATCAACATCAGAAATGGCAGCATGTACAGGTTCGGGTAGGCGTCCTACCCAAAGGGCATGAAAGAGGTTCACCTTCGAGGAGAGCCATCTTCGACAGGTTGCAGGTAAGTGATACCAGTCATTTCCCTGAAAGCGAGCAAATGCTTTTGATTCCCCACGCATTGTTGAGACAGCTTAAAGAGAGTGGTTAAACAGGTAGCACAGAATGGAGAGCACTACTTCAGGAAGTATATGTTAATGGCATCATATGACACGGGGGTGTTCCGTTGTTCGCAGGGTCAATCGTAGATTTCCTGGAAAGTGACTCAGGGATCACCACGAGGACATAGTCGGCTTTGTTGCTTGAGTGAGTCACGCCCTTGATGCGACACTGAACCTCAGAGCTCTGAAACCAAGCATATGCCTCTGTACTGGGGAAAGGTGGTTGTTTTATGGATGTGGTACGGAGAGAAGAGTCATGGTCAAAGGGCGACATCATCAAACAGTACGGCACAGCAGTGAGGAGGAAGGTGGGAGGGAGCTGTTCCCCTTGTGATTACTAATTGTGCGAGTGAGCTGTAAGGTATTAACAAAGAGGCGAGAGGATTGTAACTGAACTTTATTAAACAGAAAAGGGGTTATATATAAGTACTTGAGAGCAAGAGCATAAAAAAAATCCAACCAGCTAATGCATGAAAAGGCAAGCTTATACAGGTTTTGGTATCAGCAAAAAATACAAAAAAAAAATGCATTTATAGTGTACGATCATGTGTGAAACACGTGCAGTACAGGATTATCGTGTGTTGCATTCAACGGTTTTTTTCGTTTAAGTTGATTGGTGTTTTATGGCGGTTACCAAACGTGCTGTGTGGAAAAAGATGCATAAAGAGAATTTTTCTCTATTTATATGTGTAATGCAGGTTTCATATGTATTACAGGTTCATAACGTTGATAATAATGAAACAGTATCAAACACAATTCACAAATCAATTAGACAGGATCATAAAAAGTCCCTATTGAAAATCTACAACTCAATCCAAAGATTATTTTTTTTTTTCATCCACAGCAATTCAGTGGGAGTCATGTTAGGTTGCATTTTAAAATGTTAGATTTACTAGAATAATTGTTAGATACATATTCACTTTATGAATAATCATGCAAAAAAGAGAGTGATAACATCAAGTTTTTTTCTTGAGAAAGGTTGTGTGTTTTTAAATGTTTGGTAACAAAGTTACAAAGGATAACATTTAAACATTCATGATTAATCTTCTTGCACTAACCTATGGATAAATA
>NC_090739.1:86697175-86702175 GCF_036898095.1 Palaemon carinicauda
AAGTACTTAGCAATTCTTACAAATCCTAAGGAAAACGGAATTATGTTACAGAAGTTGCCTGCCCAAATTGCAGAGAGATGGAATTGTATAGTAACTAAAAGAATCACAATTGATGAAGAGGAATATCCATCTTTTGAAGAGTTTACAAGGTTCATAAGTGATGAAGCCAATAAGGCATGTAATCCAACATCATCTTACAGTGCACTTAATAGGAGAGATACAGTATTTACACCTAAAGAAAAACAACCACAAAGTAAGGTTGCAAAGCGTACAACCTTTGCTACTAAATTTAATGAAGTTAATCATGTTACAAATGCTGCATCTGATGAAAATAAATCTAAAAATGAAAAGCAAACCGAGAGTAAAATGAATGTAGGATTTACATGCTATTACTGTAGACAAAACCATGATATGGAAAAATGCCCAGAGTTCTTAAAACTTGATCTTGCTCAAAGAAACCAATATTTGACAGATAAAAAAATGTGTAGAGGTTGTTTCAAGGTTGGTCATTATTCAAGGTATTGTAAAAGACCAAGGAAATGTATTAAATGTAAGAGATGGCACCCAGCAATTCTCCACGAGGAAACCTTGAATAAAAAACCAAGTTCTGGTGATACCCAACAAGAACAGGCTGTAGCTGTAGCTAATAGAATTAATGTTAACATATATTTTTCAGCTGATGTTCACTCAATGATTGTACCTGTTTGGTTAAGCCATATGAATACAAATGATAAGGTCATGGTATTGCAGTATTGGATGATCAGTCAGATGGTTGTTTTATCAAAGAAAGTGTCCTAAGGTATATTAATGTCCTTGGCCAAAATTCTGTCATGAAGATAGCGACTATGCTGGGTGAAGAGGCTATAAAAGTACTAAAGTATTTGGTTTATCAGTGAAGGGCATAAATGAAAATAATACTGTAAATTTACCATGTGTCTACTCTAGAAAAACTATTCCTGCAAGAAGAGCACAAATCCCTAAAAAATGTTCAGCTTTAAGATGGCCTCATCTTAAGAAAATTGCTGGAAGGCTAGTAGAGTACAATCCTGACATTGAGATAGGTCTAGGTATAAAATGTATAAAAGCTGTCAAACTTTTAGATATCATTCCTGGGTCTGGAAATGAGCCCTATGGTCAGAGAGCAGCTCTTGGATGGGGAATTATTGGTAATGTAAATGTCAATGAGAATAATTTAGAAAGTGATGTTGTTGTTAATAGAACTGTAGTTGAAGAAATTGAAATAAATTCCAAGATATCAAATAACATTTTTACAGTACCAACCAAAGTAAAAGAAGTGTATGAGCCTCATCATGTCAGAGAGATGTTTGAATCTGATTTCATAAGTAATGTTAGTGACGATGAAGTAGCTTTGTCAGTAGAAGGAAGACAGTTTATTGAAATTGTTGATTATTGATGGTAAACAGTTTAAAATTCCATTGCCACTGAAAGGAGGTGGTATTCAGTTCCCAGAAAATAAGTTAGTAGTTCAGAAAAGACTATCCAACTTAAAACAAAAGCTTCAGAAGAATGTAAGCATGAAAAATGATTACATAAATTTCATGAAGAATATGATTGATAAGGGTTATGCTGAAAGGGGTCCTTTGAATGAAACATGCCTAACTAATGGAAAGGTTTGGTTTGTGCCACATCATGGGGTTTACCATCCCAGAAAGCCTGACAAAATTAGGGTAATATTCGATTGCTCTTTTATGTATAAAAATGTAAGTTTGAATGATTGTTTACTTCAGGGACCAGACTTGTCAAATAGTCTAGCTGGTATTTTGTGTAGATTTAGAAATCATTCTATTGCATTTACTTGTGATGTAGAAGCAATGTATCACCAAGTTTTAGTAATTGAAGAACACAGGAATCTTTCACGATTTCTGTGGTGACATTGTTCAATCTAGGATGACTATTCATCTATTTGGTGCTAGAAGCTCTCCATCTGTTGCAAACTATGCTTTGAAAGCTGCTGCTGATAGATTTAAGGATAAAACTACAAAGGCAGCAGAGTTCATTAAAGAAGACTTTTATGTGGATGATGGCTTAAAGTCTGTAGCTACAGTGGAGGAAGCCATAAACTTAGCCAAAGACAGTCAGATGATATGTAAAAGGGGTGGTTTCCATTTGCAAAAATTTTTTGCCAATAATGCTGAAGTTTTAAAGGCTATGTGTCCTGATGAAGTTGCTCAATCAGTTAAGAATCTCGATTTAACGAATGATAAATTGCCAGTGGAACGAACATTAGGAATGGAATGGTGTACTGAAACAGATACATTTAATTTTAATGTCAAACTCATTCAAAGGCCTAGTACTAGAAGGAATGTTTTATCCATAGTTAGCTCTATTTTTGATCCTCTAGGCATGATATCACCATTCATTCTTACAGGTAAGAAAGTTTTGCAAACCCTATGTAAACAAGACCTTGGCTGGGATGATCCTATTCCTGAAACTGCTATTACTGAATGGGAAAACTGGTTAAGTCAATTACCCAAATTGAAAGATATTAAAGTTGAGAGATGTTATGAACCAGCCAACATGAATGTCATAGACTATGAATTGCATAATTTTCTGATGCTAGTGAGAAGGGTTATAGTCAATGCTCATACTTAAGAATGACAGAAGCAAATGGACAAGTACATACTAGGTTAGTTATGGCTAAATCAAGAGTGTCTCCCTTGAAAACTTTACAATACCTAGGTTAGAACTCACAGCTGCATTAGTATCAGTGAAGGTGAGTTATTTCTTAAAAAAGGAGTTGAAGGTCAATATTAGTAAAGAAGTATTTTGGGTAGATAGTACAATTGTTCTTGGATACATACCTAATCAATGTAAATAGTTTAAAGCTTTTGTTGCAAACAGACTTGCGAAAATCAGAAATCACACCTTACCTGAACTATGAAGATATGTTTCCTCAAGTGATAATCCTGCTGATTTATGTTCAAGAGGCATGTCTGTTCATGATCTGACTAGTAACTATATATGGTGGCATGGACCTGAATTCTTAAAACATGATAATGCTGATAATGAAACTTTATGTTTATTTGAAGTTGCAGATGAAGATCCAGAATTAAAGAAAGTGTCACTGAAAATTAACACTGATGATAATAATTATGCTATCATACTTACCAGACTTATTTACCTCTCAGATTGGACACGTGCCAGAAGGTCATTAGCTTTATGTAATAGGTTTATTGATAAATTGAAACAGAAATCATTAAATACTGAGTATGTTCATGTGTCTGTAGAAGAGCTAATCAAGGCAGAAATTACCATTATAAAATTAGTCCAAAGAGAAGCTTTGCAATATGAATATCAGTTGTTAAGTATAAGAAATAACAAATTTGTTAAATGATTAAGGAAATCTAACAATCTGTACAAGCTTGATCCATTTATTGGTAGTGATGGCTTAATAAGAGTGGGTGGTAGATTACACAGAAGTAATTTTGATGTCCATGTAAAATATCCTGTGATTTTGCCAAAGAATAGTCATATTACTGAATTGATAATTTGTCACTATTATAATAAAGTACACCATTAAGGTAGAAATCTAACTTTAAATGAAATTAGATATAGTGGTTACTGGATTATAAGTGGATCATCCTTAGTAGCGAAACATATATCAAAATGTGTAACTTGTAGAAAAATTAGACATGATACTCTTACAGAGAAGATAGGGTAGAAATGTCTTCTCCATTCACTTACAGTGCAGTTCATTATTTTGGTCCATTTATAATTAAGGAAGGTAGAAAAGAGCTCAAAAGGTATGGTGTATTATTTATATGTATGTCAACTAGGGCAATACACATTGAAACTGCCCATTCTCTCAGTAAAGACTCTTTCTTAAATGCTTATAGGAGATTCGTTTGTAGAAGAGGCCATTGCGCACGACTGCGTTCAGATCAAGGTAGTAATTTTATTGGTGCAAGAGAAGAATTTGCAAAGTGCCTCCGAGAAATGAATGTTGAAAATATTAAAAATGAATTATTAAAGGACCAATGTGATTTTATAACATTTAAAATGAACCCACCTCATGCAAGTCATATGGGTGGTGTTTGTGACAGACAAATAAGATCTGTTAAGAATATTTTGAATGTATTGCTATTTAACAATAGTAAAATTTTAGACGATGAATCTTTGAGAACATTCATGACTGAAGCAGAAAATATTGTAACGGGCGACCATTATCCACAGATAACTTGAATGATCCTTTAAATGTAGAACCTTTGACACCTAATCATTTTCTGACATTGAAGTCTAAGGTAGTCTTGCCTCCTCCAGGTAATTTTGTAAAAGAGGACATGTTTTCAAAGAAAAAATGGAAGCGTGTACAATGTCTTCTTAATCAGTTGTGGAAAAGGTGGCAAAGAGAATACTTACAATCGTTAAATATACCCCAAAAGTGGTTAAAGCCTCAAAAGAATGTAGAAATTGGTAATATAGTTTTAATCAAAGACTATAACCTACCTCGCAACAAGTGGATGTTAGGCCGAGTATTAGAAACAAACGCAGATGAAGCTGGCCATGTTAGAAAAATTAAATTGTTAGTAGAAGATGCTTTTCTTGATGAAAATGATAAACGCCACAAGACAGCTAAAATTCTAGAAAGGCCTATTCATTCAGTTGTAATGTTATTAGAAAGTACAACAGGGAAGTCCCCATCAGGGAGCATTTAAGTCATTATGTACTGTATATTTTTATTTGGTATGGAATGGACAAACCTGTATATTGTGATTTTATTGTTTGTAAAGAATCTCATATTCATTCTCCAATAGTATAGTTATTGTTTAAATTGTTATCATAATTTAGGGGAGCCATTGTTACTGTCATTAGCATACCCAGTTATAACTTGAGTTTTGAAACATTACTAAAATACAATCTACCAAGGTGGACGAGGTACTTCCCGCTCTACTGGGTAGAAGTAAACAATCACAACAACTGCTACCTCAGATTCAAGCACATGAAATGTGACTTGCTTCTTCATGTATGTCTAATGGATT
>NC_090739.1:86707175-86734675 GCF_036898095.1 Palaemon carinicauda
TTAGATTTGAATCCAAAGCAATCGACCATAAGTTCTTTGCCAAGATCTGATATCTTCTCTTGAGATTTGTTTTAAAGGGTGAATGCACTTACATAGGACTTCATGACAGGATCAGATTTCACTAATTTCCGGAAGACTGACTTTTTTCCAATGCCGAAAATACTCGAAGTGGAATCATAGCCTGAGTAGACATGTACAAAGAGTAACTCATTGCATACATCATCTCATAGAGTTTCTTTCAATAAGTTGATGTTATATACTTTTTGTTCTTTTGACTGTTTGCTTGCATCAGAACCGAAGTAAATGGTCTCATTATCTTTTCTGGTATAATGAAGGAGCAGGATCAGCAAATCTGTATGCTCACCAACCAACGTTGTGGTGTAATGATGGGATAGTTCAGCAGTTGCCTTAACGATATCAACATCTGCAACACCTGGTGACTGAACGACACGGCATCCCTTTTTAGTTAGTGCTGTGCTGATAAGAGAAATCATGTGTGTCTTGTTTTTGTCACGAGATAAAAAGTCCTTCTTTCTGCCTGAAAACTCTGTTTCTGCTGTGAAACTAATTATAGAGTGCAGGTTCTTTCCTCGTCTCAGATGTGTGATGTCTTTCATAGAGGGGCCTTCACCATATTCATTGAACACCACTGTTGCTTGTCCATAATTTCTCACTGTGATGTCTGCATAAGACTCAGCTATTGTATAATATGAGTCGCCTTTCTTCCATGGTGAACGGTGGAGCAAAGAGCCCCCATCAAGCACATAACAATCTGTTTTATGTTTAGCGTTAATCACAGCTTTACTTTAAACGGCTGCAACATGGTCTTGAATTGCTTGAGCAAGCAGAGGTTTATCTGCTTTTAGAAGAATGTTCCTGGTTTCAAAGAGGGCTGGAGGGTGAGGGGTAAGCTCATATGTCAAAACTTTTTCAAGGGTAAGATCTCCTGATCTTGACACAAAGGAAATCTAGAACAGAAGGGCAGGATCAATGGTACGATCTGGAGTAATATTCAGAGCAGAGATATTTCCAAGGGTTTGGGCTCTGTCTTTCCACATAAATTTGTAAGTAAATGCTAGCTTTACAATCATATCTTCAATGATCTTGTTCCCAACTGATTCCAAAGCATGTACATTCACATCTGGTCCAGCCACTATTCGTTGACAATGTTTCTCATAGTAGTATCAGGCTGCAATTTGTCTGAATTTTCTCAAGATCAGATGCATCTCTTTTGATGCGTGCCTCAGTTGAGTCTTTGTGTTGTGGACTTGTAGTATAGGTTAGGTCGGTAAAATCTTGCATTGCACTGTTGTACTAAGATGTTACAGGTGCAGATAAGGTCCAAAGATTACGCATCTCCTCGGTCATTCCAGTGCCATGGGTTAGACCACCAGTGCTCTTTAGAGACCTCATCAATGTTTGTTCTATGATAAGATCACTACTTAGTCCTGCCCAGCAATGACTGCTCCTTCGAACAACATGAACACCATCAAGGAACTTTTGATAAACATCTGGGTGCTTTTCTTCTATGTTGCTCATTTGCTGCAGGTAGTAATGAGCAGGTCGCAGATAATTGAAGTGCCCAGCTGCAGCAAAGACAGTTGGATAATTGGACACTGCCTGCAAATGCATCAACCAAGATCCAGTACGATCTGCCTTGATCAACATTCTTGCTATGCCAACCATACACTGATAATTCAGCCTCAACTGGCATGTCTTTGAGGTCTGAGTAAGTTCAGATTTCTTCTTCTCCATTACTGTCTCAAGTTTTATCAAAACTTCAGAACAAGCAGCATCTTCTAGCGTCATCTTTCCAATAAGAAGGGAGGAGTACAATTCCTCTGCCTGATCCAGCAATTTCTGGATCTGAGGATCATCTTTGGCTATTTCCATTACAAACTGGCTATGTAGGCACTTGTCAACAAGAAGATGGCGAAGATGGCCCCAAAAAGCCCTCTGGACAGCTTTCCCTGTTAACATGTGCACCACCGCATTTTCTCCATAAAAAGTCTCAAGTATGTTTTTGAGGCCGGTCCCTTCCATGAGAGTTCCTATGGCCACCAGCAAGTTCATGAGTGTATGATTTGATATAATTAGAAGATTATATAAACATGAGTACTGTAAGTTAACGACCCTATAGAAGACGCTCATAATTAGTTTGCTATCATTTTACCTCTAAGAATAAATTCTTTTAACTATTGCTTGTTGTAAGCATTTGTGTATTAGATGATAGTGAGCATCTAAAGGTCAAGAATCCAATTTTATAATGATTTAACAGCTCAATGATATCCCTAGTTCTCTTAATGTGTTCTTTGCCCCCCAACAATGTAGGAATAGACACCAAGATCATCAAATTTGAGTTGATAGTTAAGGAGTTATGATCGTTCAAATGTTTGGCGGCCATCTTGGACGCAATCTTGAAAAAAAAAACACTTTTCAGGGGGTCATAGTTTGGTAAACTTTCAGTATATTAAAAAGTACATTAAAACCTACCAGAATTAGTTGAGAAAGCTTTTTGTTACAGTTTTTGGGGGGTTGAGGGGGTATTTTCCATATATTGACCCTACTATATCTGCGTGTCATGATCAAAACTGAAAAAAGAGATAAAAATACATTACTAATATTGGGTAAATTAAACTATAGATGGTAATCCTAAATGCAATATGCCATTAGCATCATGTTCTCAAATCATCTATCAACGTTCACTATAAGTATCAAAACACTATTCACAGAAATAAATATATTGTAATCAATATTATAAAACTTGAAAATCAATCACAGTTACTTACCAGGGAAACATGTAGCGTATACGCTACCAGGAGAAACAAAAATGGCGATTTCCAAAAACGACAAGAGAGAGAGGACAATGGCAGTTGTTCCTTCGGCTGTGCCTCTGGTGTAACTAACCGGTGCTGGGTAAATTTCCGTTCGGAAGCCAAACCCAAGCAGCGCAAAAATGAAAAAGTGGTTTTGCGCATATAGGCGGTGGCGTATACACTACACGTTTATTTGTCCAGGGTTAATTAACAAGACCACTCGCTAGATAGTAAGATTCTATTTTTGAGATGATATGAGAAGTAACGATAAGAGGTATTTATATCATTTTTAAATGCAACTGAAACACAAATGGTAGTGGACGATTTGTTTGTCCATGAGTATGATGTCTGAGAGTTAATTAATGACTATACACCTAAAAGCAGAATGTTTGAGAATGAGTGTCTCCACAGTATTAATCGGTGAAATTTTGCATATTAACAAAATAACAATGACTAAAGATAAATTCTTAAGTAGGGCACCTGTATATCTTCAAGAAGAGGACAGTTAGATTATTTAAAGAAAGCAAAGCAATAAGGGCCTCTAAAGATGTGGATTATTTAGAAATAAAATGCAGCAAAAACAGCAACACGTTTACTCAGGTCATGTTACTCGAGTTTGGTAAACATTCGTGAAAGGAAGGCAGTAATTATCGTACAGCCAATTTTAATAATTTCTGTTGTTAATGTTGAAGAAAGGATGGATTTTACTAGTAATATTCTCCCCTTAGTTGTTAAGATACATATTCTCCGTTGTTTGAAACTGAAGATGATGGTAATAATGTTTACTCCAATGAAAGCTCATGTTTTTATCTATGCTTAGATAATATAATTACAGCGGTGGTGAAGTAGATATTGTTATTCCTGACGGTCATTGCACCAGTTTTCATACAAAGACTCCCAGCTATGACCTGTCGGATTGCCTCAAACATTGAGACTACCTACCCACTCATCCTATGGCCGTCTATTCTCCTCTGGTATCTCAATTCAGACATTAAAAATAACGTTATCGTTCAGCACCACCACAATGCGATCCCGGGAGAAATCGAGAGGAGTCCTATTGGCAGGGGAAGGGGCAGGATACAAGGCCAATGACTATTAGGGCATCCAGCCAAGCCAATAACCCCTCCTCCCATCATTGCTCAAAGGGGTATTTTGTTGCAGGAAGAGGTAGGTAGTCTTTCTTTACTCTTTAACCCTCTCGGAACATAGCCAATGCTCCTCTGTCCTCTGTATAGGACACGACAACGTCCTTTTATCAAGAGAAGATTTCTGTATGAGAACATATCATTAAAATCCTTGCCCAGCCTTCCATCTCCATTTTTAATCATATCCCATCCCTTCATTTTATCCTTAACGAAAGATCCTACTGACTGAGCCTTTATTAATTATCCCATCCTTACATCCCAGCCACGTGTGCAATTTTCTCCTAACCTTAATAACCTCACCCTGTGACAATGTCAATTTTTATGCGATGGTGCTCCAAGTTTATTTCTACCTAATAATTGAAAAAACAGGACTTCATCATGTTTTTAGCCTATAGAAGTAATCTGCGTATTTGATCAGTTAATAACTTAATTAATTTTCCCTTTCCAGGGAATGAGATAGTGGTTGTTGAAGTCATCCACGGTCTGTCCATTTTTTCATCTGAAACACCTCGGGATAAGCTTAATTCACAAGAACTACATTGTACCTTATGTGTTTTACACTCAAATATTGTAATGGTATCTTCTCTTTTTATTGTATATTCTCGCTCTATATGTCTCTGTCAACATAGCCGGTTTGTGCCTGTTTCTTCTTGAATTGAAATGTTCAATTTTTCGTGACCTTCTACTTAAACTGTTGTATAAAAAGCTCTCTCTCTATAGGTATAAAATTAGTTGCATCCACCTCATCTCTTCATTATAACCTAACTGGCACCTTGTATATTGCTGACCACCTGCGTGTCCACTCCCTACCGCCTGCCTCCTCACTACTCTGCTCTACTGTTTGAAGATACTGCCTACCTAACCAGCCTCTCTGGCACACACCACCTCAATGAGATTACTGCCATTCGCAAGCGGGGAAGCGTTCGATGGGTTTCAGCATGATGAAGTCCAGTTTCACGTTAAGGGCGTGACTCAGTCAAGCACCAAAGCAGATTGCGTTTTCGCAGAAATCCCTCAGGACACTTTACCAGAAATCTTTGATTTGGCTGTGCAAGCAAGGGGCTATATAAATAATATAAATCATACTTACTGGAGCAGTACTCACCATCAACCGGCTACCCATGTACCAAATCTTTTTCAGCTCTTACAACAATCATTGGAAGACCAAAAGACTGCTCGCTTTCAGGGAAATGAAATATTGCTCGCCTTTAACCTGCCACAGACTGTCCTCCTCGTGATGTGAATCTACTGCCAGCCCTTTTTGGTACAGCGCTTATCTTAGCCTGTACTTGCTACCATCCCCATGTCGACATTTTGTCCATGAAGGACCATCAATGCCTTCACTCCTGACGAAATAGACAGCTATGTGAATGCAGTAGGACAGAGACGCCTAACCAGTGCTTTCCGGAGGGGGAAAAAAGCTGCTTACCACCAACAGACACCACCCCTTGCCAATGCCCTAAACAATAACCTCTCAAATCACTTACTGATTCCTATTGGACACAGTTCTGCTACTATTACTCCAATTTCAGGGCTGCTGCGAAGAAACGTGTGAATGGTTGTCAGTGGGCAAAAAAATTGGTAAGTAGACCACCGGTTGCTGCAATGGGCTCTCCCATCACTAATATTTTCTTTTTACATTATCCCGGCATGGGAATGCAGTTTTTGATAGACATGGGTGCTTGCCATTTTCTTCTGCCAAGGCCGCTCTTTAGGACACAAGGTAGTCTGTCTAAGTCTGCTGACGTCCACCTGGTAGGTGCCAACGGATCTGTGATATGGTTATGAAACCTTGACATTATCATTTGTAAGCACCAACTATATTTGGAAGTTTCTCATTGCTGACATCATTGCCGATCCTCAGTACAGATTTGTTATAACATTTCCACATCCAGGTCAATATAGCTCACCGACGATTAGTCAACATGGATTGATACCCCTTTCCTTATCAGTATACTGAGGGATGTCTACGACCACCACCTCACATCGTACCTGGATGTTTTCCTTCCAGATATTCATAAAGCTCCAAAGGTTCCCACCAAACACGATGATTATCACAATATCAAGAGGACAGGGAACCTAGTATTCACCAGATTTAGGTGTCTGGCAGCAGATCATTTGGCAGCAGCTGAATAACCATTTACCGAAATGGTAGAAATGGTCCTTTGCCAAAAGACCTCAATCCCATAGTCATCACACTTACACATCATTCTGAAGCTAAAGGTCTCTCTGCATCTAATTGGGGATTACAGGTGCCTGAACATGTAGATAGAACCGGATCACTAACCCGTCCCAATATATCACTGACGTGACCCCCTACTTGCACAAAGAGCAGGTTTTCCTCATCCTTGACCTCCTGAAAAGGTTTTTTCAGGTGCCCATGCACCAAGAAATCTTCTCTGAGACTTCTATCACCACCCCCTTCAGTACATAATCCTTAAATTTCTACTATTTTTTACTTCGTAATGCTGGGCCCCTTTTCAACGACTTATGGACCTCCTCTTCTGTATATGTTACATAGACGACATACTTGTGTTCTCTTCCTCCAAGGAGGAACACCTCAATCACCTACCCATCGTGCTCGACAGCCTACAACAGAACGACCTTGTAGTCAGGTACAACAAGTGTACCTTTGGCACCAACTAAGTATCCTTCTTAGGGCACCTCATCACTCCTGAAGAAGTCTACCCCCTCCATGAGAGTATAGCAGCCGTTTAGAAATTCCCCACACCCTGGACAGTCAAAGTGCTGCAAGATTTCTTGGGCATGATCAACTATTATTGCCATTCGCTGCCAGACATCGGTGCCAAATGACCTGAAGTAGGGCCCCTTCAAGAAGCAGCCTTCTGTAATGCAAAGAATGCCCTATCAAAATCTGATGCATTTACTTTTCCCGTGACATATGCATCTCTCCTTATTTGCACTAATGCCAGGGACGTCGGTATTGGGGCAGTGCTCGATCAGGTGATCAATGTTTCACCCCACACATTGACCTTCTTCAGTAGAAAACAGTTAAAATCAGAATCCCGCTACTCTACCTCCAACCGCAATTTGCGGGCGGTGCACTAAGCTGTCAGTTACTTTCGCCACTTCTTGGGAGGTAAGCCTTTCATCATTCGCACAGACCACATGCCTCTGGTGCACGTCTTCACTTGACATACTGATGCCTGTTCCACCCGTCAACCCCAACATATCTCCACCTTAGCTGAATACAATTGTACCCTTCAACATGCCATCATGCCCCTTGGAAAATTAATCCCATTGCTGATGCCCTGTCAAGAAACAAATTGGCCGCCATTCACCATTCCTCCCAACAAGAAGATCCAGAGTACCAACCATATAGGACATCCTGCACATCCCTCTGTTGGGAGGACATCCCTCTCAACAACATCTGTCTTACTCTCACGATGGATAGGGAGATTTAGTATTCCTGCGCTTATTACTACTGACATGGGTACTACTATCACTTCTCAATTGTAGACATCATTAGAAAATCTCCTAGGAATCATTCTTCATCATTCAATTGCATACAACTGTGCTGCCAACTGAATGGTTGAACATTTTCTCTGAATGAATCCTAAAAGCAGCTTTGATGTCCCAGTGCAAGTACTCTAACTGATTTACCAAGCTTCCCTGGGCCCTATTGAAAATAAGGATCACTCCTAAAGACGCCCCGGATGTCTCATCAGCTGAAATGGTGCATGGCAACCTGTTTGTCGTTTCTGCCAATATTCTTCAATCTACAACCTCCTCCGACAAACTTCAGTGCTTACGTTACATCGTAGGAAAATTTGCTCCAAGGTGACATACATACAAGCCTCTAACTAAGCAACACATAAGGACAGATCTGCATTCTGCAGCATATGTTTTACTACTCACCGATACTAGTAAGCCACCGCTAACGCCCCTTACACAGGCACTATCCTTTTCATCTACAGTGCGGCAAAAGCATTCCTAATCTTACTAGATAACCCGTCTACAGTGCGCCTCTAAAGAGTCCTATTTCACATGTATGTCATTTTTAAGGTGGCCGGGAGCCATGTACCCCACATATTTCATACTCATCCATTGTAACTTAGTATTTTCTTTTTTCTATTTTTTTTGTATATTCTCACTCTACCCCTCATTGTCAACAAAACCCATTTGAGCCTGTTTTTCTTTAGAATTGATCTCTTGGAGTTTTTGTGACCTTCTTTCACTGAAACTTGTATGAAAACCTCACTCTCTGTTGAAATAGAGTTAGTTGCGTTGCAAAACATTCTCTGTAGATCTCCCTGTTTGAATATCTCTCTTAAAATAGTATTTTGTAACCATATTTTTTTTTCGGTAGTTATTGTCTTAATGCTTGCTGGTAACATTGACCTTCTTTTCATTGTTTTTTTATCATGCTCTCAGTCTTTAGGCGAGGCATGACTCCGCGGGCTTAACAATATACATGTTAGGATTTAATCAGAGTTATGGACACGAAAAAATAAAACTAAGTAAAAAAAACCTTTCTTGTCGATAACGTAACAGGTAAACGTATAGCGTATACGCTACCGCTTGTTTCAACTTCACATGTTAGTTCCGGTAATGCATTTTTTTAATAAATTTTCTTATACATATAATCCTAGCTATCTACGACTAGGATATGCTCAATAAAAAACATGGAAGTAACTTGATGATATTTTATTAACTGAGACCTGAAAACTTTTGTTGATTTTGAGAGACTACAACTCTCGAGGCCATGGGAGCCTTTGTCCTTGCTACTTGATAAAAACAGCCTAATGGTAGTTTCTATGAGTCCCTGGGGCATATTCAGTTGAAAAATTTACCTCCTAAGCTGAAAACAGAAAAATCTGGAGAGAAAAAAAAAAGGTGGAAAATTTTTAGTAAAGAAAAAAAGTTACATGTCACAAATATATTTTTTTTCTAATATAAATTATAAATTGAGACTGCTGAAAATTGTATATATAAATTTTGAATAATAGATAAATAAGATGATATATGAAAATCCTGAAACAAAAAAGTTAACTATTTTTTTTTTAAATAGAAAAAAATAATTAACGCCGATAAAGAATTTTTCTCTTTTATATTTACACTATTCCAATCTCTGTGACCTATAATATCCGAAAATTATTGCTAGAATTGTAGAAAATATTACAATAAAACAGAAAATAATGAATACTAACCATTCTTGGCTACATTCAGTTTATTTTCAGTTGAAAGATGAACCTTCTAGGCTAAAAACTGAAAAATCTGGACAGAAAAGAAAAAGGGGAAAATGATTATTAACGAAAAAAAGTTACATATGACAAAAATATTTTTTTTTCTAATATAAATTATAAACTGAGACTACTAAAAATTGTATACATAAAATGCCAAATAAGCTCATGGTTCGACAGAAATATCTTGAGGAAGATCGGCCATCGTTGCTGGGAAGTTGTTTTCATTTTCCATGCCATAATCTTCCTCAAACGTACTATCTACCTTTATTTCGTCATCATCAACCTCTGTATCGCTTCCAAGGTCATCAGTGCTGAACAATCTCATCAAAATCTCCTCTTCAGAAAGGTATTAGTCAGTGTAAAATACAGTTTAACCCCCAAAAAATTGTAACAAACGGTTTCTCAACTGGTTCTGGTAGGTTTTAATGTACTATTTAACATACTAAAAGTTTACCAAACTATGACCCTCCGGAAAAGTGTTTTTTTCAAGATGGCGTCCAAGATGGCCGCCAAAACCCTTGAACGATCATAACTCTATAACTATCAACTCAAATTTTATGATCTTGGTGTCTACTTCTACATTTTGGGGGGGGGCAAAGAACACAATAAGAGAACTAGGGATATCATTGAGCTGTTAAATCATTATGAAATTGGATTCTTGACCTTCAGATGTTCACTATCACCTTATACGTAAACATTTGCAACAACCAATAGTTAAAAGAACTTATTCTTAGAGGTATAATGATAGCACTCTAATTATGAGCGTCTTCATAGGGTTGTTAACTTACAGTACTCATGTTTATATAATCTTCTAATTATATCAAATCCTAATTACACTTAACAGAGCCTTATATTTCAAGTACTTGGTTACATTAGTTAAAACTTTTATCCACATAAAACAAGTTTCAGAGTTTCAATTTTGAGCATCATCCTCCTCCTCCGTATCAACCTCTTAGGTGTTGTTTGGATTGGTATAGTTTTCAGTCTGGCAACGGCTACGTACACCAGTGTAAGGGAATCCATAACGTCTGCAGCTGCATCGAGATAATCTGCATCCCTCTGAACAGTTGCAATGGATAATTTTCTAGAGTTTGTCAGGTGCAGAATTTTTTTGGGTCATAACTCGAACTAACTGATCATTCTCGAGTTTCCATCCCCATTCAATTGGGTTCATTTCACTTGCCTTTCCCATCCATACCATAATTTGGAAGTACACACATTGGCTATGGAAACTTGTTGCTGATGATGTTGGGGGAAGCCTTTCAGGAGAGGCAAATGCTTCAGCAGTTGCTACTTTCTTGGTGAAAATGGTATGACGCAGTGATGATAGTGTATCATTAGACTTGCCTCCAAAGTAATCAACCATAAGTTCTTTGCCAAGATCTGATATCTCCTCTTCAGATTTGTTTTGAAGGGTGAATGCACTTGCATAGGACTTCATGACAGGATCAGATTTCACTAATTTCCGGAAGACTGACTTTTTTTCCAATGCCGAAAATACTCGAAGTGGAATCATAGCCAAGGTAGACATGTACAAAGAGTAACTCATTGCATACATCATCTCCTAGAGTTTCTTTCAATAAGTTGATGTTATATACTGTGTGTTCTCTTGACTGTTTGCTTGCATCAGAACCGAAGTAAATGGTCTCATTATCTGTTCTGGTGTAATGAAGGAGCAGGATCAGCAAATCTGTATGCTCACCAACCAACGTTGTGGTGTTATGATGGGATAGTTCAGCAGTTGCCTTAATGATATCAACATCTGCAACACCTGGTGACTGAATGACACGGCATCCCCTTTTAGTTAGTGCTGTGCTGATAAGAGAAATCATGTGTGTCTTGTTTTTTTCACGAGATAAAAAGTCCTTCTTTTTACCTGAAAACTCTGTTTCTGCTGTGAAACTAATTATAGGGTGCAGGTTTTTTCCTCGTCTCAGATGTGTGTGGTCTTTCATAGGGGGGCCTTCACCATATTCATTGAACACCACTGTTGCTTGTCCATAATTTCTCACTGTGATGTCTGCATAAGACTCAGCTATTGTATAATATGAGTCGCCTTTCTTCCATGGTGAACGGTGGAGCAAAGAGCCTCCATCAAGCACATAACAATCTGTTTTATGTTTAGCGTTAATCACAGCTTTACTTTAAAAGGCTGCAACATGGTCTTGAATTGCCTGAGCAAGCAGAGGTTTATCTGCTTTTAGAAGAATGTTCCAATTCTCAAAGAGGGCTGGAGGGTAAGGGGTAATGGTACGATCTGGAGTAATCTTCACAGCAGAGATATTTCCAAGGGTTTGGGCTCTGTCTTTCCGCTTAAATTTGTAAGTGAATGCTAGCTTTACAATCATATCTTCAATGATCTTGTTCCCAACTGATTCCAAAGCATGTACATCCACATCTGTCCAGCCACTATTCGTTGAAAATGTTTCTCATTGATATTGCTATTCGTGACGGTCATTGCACCAGTTATCATACAAAGACACCCAGTATGACCTGTTGGATTGCCTCAAACATGGAGACCCTACCCAGAGCTTCACCACCTGCCTACTTATCCTATGCCCGTCTATTCTCCTCTGGTATCTCAATTCAGACATTAAAAATAACGTTGTCGTTCAGCGCCACCACAATGCGATCCCGGGAGAAATCGAGAGGAGTCCTATTGGCAGGGGGATGGTCAAGATACAAGGCCAATGATTATTAGGGCATCCAGCCAAGCCAATGACCCCTCCTCCCATCATTCCTTAAAAATTTATTTTGTCCCAGGAACAGGTAGGTAGTCTTTCTTTGCTCTTCAACCCTCTCAGAACATAGCCAATGCTCCTCTGTCCTCCGCATAGGACGCGACAACGTCCTCTTATCAAGGGAAGGTTTCTGTATGAGAACATAGCATTAAAATCCTTGCTCAGCCTTCCATCTCCATTTTTAATCATATCCCATCCCTTCATTCTATCCTTAACGGAAGATCCTACTGACTGAGCCTTTATTAATTATCCCATCCTTACATCCCAGCCACATGTGCAATTTTCTCCTAACCTTAATAACCTCACCCTGTGACAATGTCAATTTCTATTCGATGGTGCTCCAAGTTTATTTCTACCTAATAATTGTAAAAACAGGACTTCATCATGTTTCTAGCCTTTAGAAATAATCTGCGTATTTGATCAGTTAATAACTTAATTAATTTTCCCTTTCCAGGGAATGAGAGAGTGGTTGTTGAAGTCATCCACGGTCTGTCCAATTTCATCTGAAACACCTTGGGATAAGCTTAATTCACAAGAACAACATTGTACCTTATGTGTTTTACACTCAAATATCGTAATGGTATCTTCTCTTTTTATTATATATTCTCGCTTTATATGTCTCTGTCAACATTGCCGGTTTGTGCCTGTTTCTTCTTGAATTGAAATGTTAAATTTTTTGTGACTTTCTACTGAAACTTTTGTATAAAAAGCTCTCTCTCTATAGGTATAAAATTAGTTGCATCTGCCTCTTCTCTTCATTAATACCTAACTGGCGCTTTGTATATTGCTGACCACCTGCGTGTCCACTCCCTACCGCCTGCCTCCTCACTACTCCGCTCTACTGTTTGAAGATACCGCCTACCTAACCTGCCTCTCTGGTACACACCACCTCAGTGAGACTAATGCCATTCGCAAGCGGGGAAGCGTTCGATGGGTTTCAGGATGATGAAGTCCAGTTTCACGTTAAGGGCGTGACTCAGTCAAGCACCAAAGCAGATTGCGTTTTCGCAGTAATCCCTCAGGACACTTTACCAGAAATCTTTGATTTGGCTGCGCGAGCAAGGGGCTATATAAATAATATAAATCATACTTACTGGAGCAGTACTCACCATCAACCGGCTACCCATGTGCCAAATCTTTTTCAGCTCTTACAACAATCACTGGAAGACCAAAAGACTTTGCTCGCTTTCATGGAAATGAGATATCGCTCGACTTTAACTTGCCACAGACTGTCCTCCTCATGATGTGAATCTACTGCCAGCCCTTTTTGGTATAGCGCTTATCTTAGCCTGTACTTGCTACCATCCCCATGTCGACATTTTGTCCATGAAGGACCATCAATGCCTTAACTTCTGACGAAATAGACAGCCATGTGAATGCAGTAGGACAGAGACGCCTACCCAGTGCTTGCCGGAGGGGGAAAAAAGCTGCCTACCACCAACATATACCACCCCTCGCCAATGCACTAAACAATAACCTCTCAAATCACTTACTGATTCCTATTGGCCACAGTTCTGCTACTATCACTCCAACTTCAGGGCTGCTGCGAAGAAGCGTGTGAATGGTTGTCATTGGGCAAAAAGATTGGTAAGTAGGCCATCGGTTGCTGCAATGGCCTCTTCCATCACTAATCTTTTCTTTTTACATTATCCCGGTATGGGAATGCAGTTTTTGATAGACATGGGTGCTTGCCATTTTCTTCTGCCAAGGCCGCTCTTTAAGACACAAGGTAGTCTGTCTACGTCTGCTGACGTCCACCTGGTAGGTGGCAACGGATCTGTGATATGGTTATGAAACCATGACATTATCATTTGTAAGTGCCAACTATATTTGGAAGTTTCTCATTGCTGACATCATTGCCGATCCTCAGTACAGATTTTTTTCTAACATTTCTAAATCCAGGTCAATATAGCTCACCGACGATTAGTCAACATGGATTGATA
Source organism: Palaemon carinicauda (assembly GCF_036898095.1). NCBI lineage: Eukaryota > Metazoa > Arthropoda > Malacostraca > Decapoda > Palaemonidae > Palaemon > Palaemon carinicauda. Next base: position 86,721,028 of record NC_090739.1, read on the forward strand.
CCCCTTTCCTCATCAGTATACTGAGGGATGTCTACGACCACCACCTCCCATCGTACCTGGATGTTTTCCTTCCAGATATTCATAAAGCTCCAAAGGTTCCCACCAAACACGATGATTATCACAATATCAAGAGGACAGGGAACACAGTATTCACTAGATTAAGGTGTTTGGCAGCAGATCATTTGGCAGCAGCTAAATAACCATTAACCGAAATGGTAGAAATGGTCCTTTGCCAAAAGACCTCAATCACATGGTCGTCACACTTACACACCATTCTGAAGATAAAGGTCTCTTTGTGTCCCATTGGGGATTACAGGTGCCTAAACAGGTAGATAGAACCGGATCACAAACCCGTCCCAATATATCACTGAGGTGACTCCCTACTTGCACAAAGAGCAGTTTTTTTTCATCCTCGACCTCCTGAAAAGGTTTCTTTCAGGTGCCCATGCACCAAGAAATCTTCTCTGAGACTTCTATCACCACCCCCTTCAGTACATACTCCTTAAATTACTCCTATTTTTGACTTCGTAATGCTGGGCCCCTTTTCAATGACTTATGGACCTCCTCTTCTGTATATGTTGCATAGATGACATACTTGTGTTCTCTTCCTTCAAGGAGGAACACCTCAATCACCTACCCATCGTGCTCGACAGCCTACAACAGAACGACCTTGTAGTCAGGTACAACAAGTGTACCTTTGGCACCAACTAAGTATCCTTCTTAGGGCACCTCATCACTCCTGAAGAAGTCTACCCCCTCCATGAGAGTATAGCTGCCGTTTAGGAGTTCTCCACGCCCTGGACAGTCAAAGTGCTGCAAGATTTCTTGGGCATGATCAACTATTATTATCATTCGCTGCCAGACATCGGTGCCAAATGACCTGAAGTAGGGCCCCTTCAAGAAGCAGCCCTCTGTAATGCAAAGAATGCCCTATCAAAAGCTGATGCAGTCACTTTTCACGTGACATATGCATCTCTCCTTCTCTGCACTAATGCCAGGGACGTCAGTATTGGGGCAGTGCTCGATCAGGTGATCAATGTTTCGCGCAGCATATTGACCTTCTTCAGTAGAAACAGTTAAAATAAGAATCCTGCTACTCTACCTTCAACCGCAAATTGCGGGCGGTGCGCTAAGCTGTCCGTTACTTTCGCCACTTCTTGGGAGGTATGCCTTTCATCATTCGCACAGACCACATGCCTCTGGTGTACGTCTTCACTTGACATACTGATGCCTGTTCCACCCGTCAACCCCAACATATCTCCACTTTAGCTGAATACAATTGTACCCTTCAACATGCCATCATGCCCCTTGGAAAATTAATCCCATTGCTGATGCCCTGTCGAAAAACAAATTGGCCGCCATTCACCATTCAACCCAACAAGAAGATCCAGAGTACCAACCATATAGGACATCCCGCACATCCCTCTGTTGGGAGGACATCCCTCTCAACAACATCTGCCTTACTCTCACGATGGATAGGGAGATTTAGTATTCCTGCGCATATTACTACTGACGGGGGTACTATTATCACCTTTCAATTGTAGATATCATTAGAAAAACTCCTAGGAATCATCCTTCATCATACAATTGCTTACAACCGTGCTGCCAACTGAATGGTTGAATATTTTCCCTGAATCCTAAAAGCAGCTTTGATGTCCCAGTGCAAGGACTCTAACTGATTTACCAAGCTTCCCTGGGCCCTATTGAGACTAAGGATCACTCCTAAAGACGCCCCAGATGTCTCAGCAGCTGAAATGGTGCATGGCAACCTGTTTGTCGTTTCTGCCAATATTCTTCCATCTACAACCTCCTCCGACAAACTTCAGTGCTTACGTTACATCTTTTTTCTGTTTTTTGTATATTCTCACTCTACCCCTCATTGTCAACAAAACCCGTTTGAGCCTGTTTTTCTCTAGAATTGATCTTTTGGAGTTTTTGCGACTTTCTTTCACTGAAACTTGTATGAAAACCCCACTGTTATATATATATATATATATATGTATATATATACATGTATATATATATGTATATATATATATATGTATATATATATATATATATATATATACATATATATATATATATATATATATACATATACATATATATATATATATATATATATATTAAAGGAGAGGTATACAATTCCAAAACTCTAAATTTTGTGGTCACAATGTAATACTACACTGACCAGATGACCCTAAATCAACTTCAACAATTTTCGTTTCAAACTTATACCAGGTGAAGTTTACGATGCAAGAGAGAGAGAGAGAGAGAGAGAGAGAGAGAGAGATCTTAGGGGGTGTGAGTATGAGAGGACACTAACTTAATTGTTTAATACAGACATCCCGGATATGAATGCGTGACTGACTTGTGATATTGGGATTTTGAAAAATAATACCCGCTTCTCCAAAAAGAGAAAAAAAAAGCATGTAAAAATGAGTCGTATTAGCTAGAGAATCATCTTCCCTATTATTCATTGAAGTAAAAGTGCATGTGTGCCTATTTATTGATAACAATATTGGGAATAAATGTTAAAAGGCATCTATCTTGGTTTTATGTTTCTTGCTCATCATCAAATTCAAGGTTGGGTGTCCCGAATAAAGATTAATGAGGATTGGTAGGATCATATCTATACTACTCTAATGGAAGTGGATATTTTTCTTTGATCCTCTAAGAACAAAAAGGGTAAAATCACATAGTAAAGTGACGGTAAAGTTCTCCAATAATTTGTAATAGACAATTCTAAATAGTGTTGAAGCTGTAATTACGGCAGCTTGTTCTCAATCTTACAAATACACTGTGACGGAGCCGAGAGAGGGTTGTGAACTCAAAGGCAGGAAGCAATCGACTGAGTTATATTATTGTAGAACACTCTCCTTATATACAAAACCTCAAGGCAACAGGACATAACAAGTTCACAAGGACAGACAATATTACAGAGGAAAAACCAGATATGAATTTTCATGTTCGTTTTAGTGCGAGGGAAGAGCGAAGATACAAGCATAATATATACAAAAGGAATTATGTACAATTGTGTGAAACACGGTTGGTACATGGCTCCCCCCCTAAAAATGACATACTGTACATGTTAAATTGGGCGCCCTGATCTAGAGAGGCGAACTGTAGGCGGGTCATCTGGCAGAAGATAAGCAGGTTTTAGACGATCAATGGAGACCCAGTCTTCTTTGCCCCGGATTTTTAGGAGGAATGTTTTCGGACTGGGTCGGATCACAAGGAAAGGGCCCGTGTAAGGGGGCGTTAGTGGTGGGTTGCTGGTGTCGTTGCGCAGGAAGACGTGCGTTGCAGAGTGCAAGTCCGTTGGTATGTGATGCTTCGCTGGGGGCATGTAAGTCTGGCGGCACAGAGTAAATTTTCCCACGACGTGACGTATGCGCTGGAGATTGTCGGAGGAGGTAGTAGAAGGAAAAAATTCGGCAGGGACGACCAACGGGTCGCCATACACCATTTCAGCTGCCGAGACGTCGAGGGCGTCTTTAGGAGTGGTCCTTAGTCCCAGGAGGACCCAGGGAAGCTGAGTAAGCCAGTTGCAATCCTTACAGCTGGACATTAAAGCTGCTTTGAGGGTGCGATGAAAACATTCAACCATTCCATTGGCAGCGGGGCTGTAGGCCGTTGTCTGATGTAGGGTGATGCCCAGGAGATTCGCTAATGACGTCCACAATTGAGAGGTGAAAGTGGTTCCCCTGTCAGAAGTAATATGCTCAGGGATACCGAATCTTGAAATCCATCCAGAGAGTAAGGCAGATGTACATGAGGCGAACGTTGCAGTTTCCATGGGAATGGCTTCAGGCCAACGAGTGGAGCGGTCGATGACGGTAAACAGGTAACGATGTCCTTGTGATGTGGTTAGGGGGCCTACAACGTCGACGTGAATGTGTGCGAAACGACGCTGAGGTTGAGGAAAGGTGCCCACTCCTGAATCCGTGTGTCGATGTACTTTGGAAGTTTGGCAAGAAGTACAGGCGCGGACCCAATCCTTAGCATCCTTAGAAAAAGCCGTGCCAAATGAACTTTGCCTTCAGCAGCTGTGCAGTAGAACGGCACGAGGGATGTGAAAGGTCGTGAATGAAATCAAACACCTGTAGGCGCATGGGAGCAGGAATCCAAGGTCGCGGTCTACCAGTACTGACGTCACAGAGGAGGGTGGTGCTGGAGTCTTCAAGGGGAAAGTCTTCCCAACGAAGGGACGTGCAGGATGTCCTACAAGCTTGGTACTCTGGATCCTGTCGTTGGGCTTCAGCCAGGGCGTTGTAATCCAATCCAAGTTGAACGGCAGCCAACATGTTTCTTGACAGGGCATTGGCAACGGGATTCATTTTCCCAGGACGTATTGGGAGGGTGCAATTGTATTCAGCCACGGCGGAGAGATGTCGGCGTTGACGGGCGGACCAGGCGTCAGACTATTGAGTGAAGGCGTGCACCAGAGGCATGTGGTCTGTGCGAATGACGAAGGGCGTACCCTCTAAGAAATGGCGAAAGTGACGGACAGCCAAGTGCACCGCCAGCAATTCTCGATCGAAGGTAGAATAACCCGACTCTGCCTTGGACAGTTTTCTGCTGAAGAAGGCCAATGGGCGGGGCGAGCCTTTGACCACCTGCTCGAGTACTGCACCAATAGCGACGTCGCTGGCATCGGTGGAGAGAGGGAGAGGGGCGTGTGGGATAGGAAAAGTGAGAGCCGTAGCAGTTGATAGGGCCGTCTTTGCATTGCAAAAGGCTGCTTCTTGAAGGGGACCCCACTTCAGGTCCTTCGGCTTGCCCTTGAGGGAGGCGTAGAGGGGAGCAAGAGTGCCGGCAATGGCTGGCAGAAAACGGTGATAATAGTTGATCATGCCCAAGAATTCCTGCAGAGCTTTGATGTCAAGGGCACGGGGAAGTTCTGAACGGCTGCTACCTTCTCAGGGAGGGGGTGGACACCTTCAGGGGTGATGCGGTGCCCTAAGAACGATACTTCGTTGGCGCCAAAGGTACACTTGTCGTACCGGACTACAAGGCCGTTTTGATGCAGGCGGTCGAGCACGATGGCTGGTGACGGAGGTGTTCCTCTTTTGCGGAGGAGAACACAAGTATGTCGTCCACATAACATACACAGAAATGGAGGTCCCCTAAGGTGCCATCCATGAGACGTTTAAACGTGGCCCCAGCATTACGAAGGCCAAAACCGGAGTAATTGAAGGTGTATGTACCAAATGGAGTGGTGATGGCAGTCTTAGGGATGTCTTCTGGGTTCATAGGCACCTGATAATACCCCTTCAGGAGATCGAGCATAGAGAAAACCGTTGCTTTGTGCAGGTAGGAGGTCACGTCGGCAATGTTTGGGAGGGGGTAGTGATCCGGTTCTGTTTGCATGTTCAGGCGCCCTGTAATCCCCGCACGGACGGAGGGAGCCGTCTTTCTTCAGAACGATGTGTAAGGGTGACGACCATGGGCTGGAGGCCTTTTGGCAAAGGCCCATTTCCTCCATTTCAGCGAACGTCTGTTTGGCGGCTGCCAATCGTTCCGGTGGTAGACGTCTGAATTTTGCGAAGACTGGTGGTCCCGTCGTCTTGATAGGGTGATAAATACCGTGCTTGGCAGGAACCGTGGGCGTTTGGCGAAGTTTTGGACGGAAAACTTCTGGGTACGACGTGAGGAGGTGGGCGTAGGCATCCGTGGGTGCGCTAATGTGGAGAGCGAGGTTAGAGGGGGCGGGTTGAAGAGGTGTCGACAAGTACGAGTCTGCGTTGACCAATCGTCAGTGGGCGACATCGACCAGAAGGTGGAAATGAGAGAGGAAATCCGCACCGAGGATTGGCATGGTGACGTCAGCAACGAGAAACTTCCAATTAAATTTACCATTTCCGAACGATAATGATCCGTTGGCAGCTACCAAGCGGACGTCGGCAGATGTAGACAGACTACGTCGTGTCTTGAAGAGTTTCCTTGGCAAAAGAGAACGACAAGCACCCGTGTCTACCAAAAATCACACGCCTGTTCCTGCATCCTGTAAAAAGAAAAGATTAGAAACACGGGAGGCCACCGCCACGAGCGATGGCCTACTTACACGTTTTTTGGTCACTGACAATCCTTGGCACATTTCTTCGCAGTTGCCCCGAATCTGAAGTGGTAGTAGCAAAACTGCGGCGGATGGGAGGTAGTAAGTGGCTGTAGAAGTCGTTTGTTGGGGCGCGAGCGATTGGTGGGTGGTTGGCGGCTTTGTCTCTGCTTCGGCACGTCATGGTGTGGGCGTGTATGTCCTACGGCATTCATGTTAGCTTCAGTTGACGTTGAATAGGCATCCTCTTCGTCAGGGGTGGAGGCGTTGATGGAGGTCTTGAAGTGGCTGTCCATAAGGGCGTCGGCTTTGGTCATCAAGTCCTTTATGGGTAAACTATCGACATCGGGTATGGCAGCACGTATAGGTCCGGGTAAACGGCGTATCCAAAGGGCACGAAGTAGGTTCACCTCACGAGGAGAGCCGTCTCTGGCAGGTTGAAGGCGAGCGATACTGGTCATTTCCCTGAGGGCAAGCGAAGCCCTTTGGTCCCCCAACGGTTGTTGCGAGAGCTGAAAAAGCTTTGCTACACGGGCGGCTGGCGACGGCGAGTACTGCTGCAGAAGGTATGTTTTGAGGGCGTCATACGCTATTGGCGTGTTTCCTTGTTCACAAAGCCAGTAGGATATTTCCGGGAAGTTGTCCTCGGGTATCGCCGCGAGAACATAATCCGCTTTGGTGATTGAGCGAGTCCCTCCGTTGATGCGAAACTGGACTTCTGCGCGCTGAAACCAAGCAAATGCCTCTCCCCTGGCGAACGGTGAAAGTTTCAATGGGGCGGCCGCAGCGCCAACTGCTGTAGTAGAGTCCGCCGTAGTACTAACGATGGAGGGGCGAGGGAGGTGGGGGTGGAAGGCAGTGGAGCGAGTTGACTTCTGGGGTCACCTATGTGACGGAGCCGAGAGAGGGTTGTGAACTCAAAGGCAGGAAGCAATCGACTGAGTTATATTATTGTAGAACACTCTCCTTATATACAAAACCTCAAGGCAACAGGACATAAGTTCACAAGACAGACAATATTACAGAGGGAAAACCAGACATGAATTTTCATGTTCGTTTTAGTGCGAGGGAAGAGCGAAGATACAAGCATAATATATACAAAAGGAATTATGTACAATTTTGTGACACACAGTTGGTACAACACTCTTTATATATCATTTTGGTGGTAGATTGTAACTGAAACATACACAATAGTAATAGATACGATTGAATTAAACTTACAGTATGTACAGTAGGGAAAAACAGTAACTTTAAAGTGAATGTAATCAGACAACAAACGGTCTTTGCTTTATGTCACAAAATAGATTTCTTAAAATGTAAAATTCAAAAAATCTGAATGAATGAAATAACTAGTTTAATGGAAGATCCTTGACATTTCAGGTAGGAGACAGAATTACATGAACTGTCACACGTAGGCCTTGCGGTTAAAGAGGAGATGTCACTTACAGATGAAGGGAGCCTCTCTCCAGACTTGAATGACAATAGTAGTGGTGATTGGGGTGTGAAAGCTTCACAAACTGAAAAGGTAAGATTTTGAGTCTTTTAAACTCCAAGATGTATCTAATGCTAACAGAGATATATAAGCTTGCACGTGTGAAATTTCTTTCCATGATTTGCTCTAATTACCCCCCATCTCCCGTTTCATATTGGATAATCTTCTATTCCTTATATATGACGCTTTCAACTTGTAATAACTGATTTTTCATTTTCTTCATCTATTGTAACATTAATATTAATTTCTGTCCACGTATTCATCATACTCCTATACTGTTTCACCTTTCATCACCTCACTCTACTCTAGATAATTTTATTCCAGTATCTTGAGCTCACCGGAGTACGTTTGGTGATGCAACTTCTCTCTCTGGTTGTGTCCTACGCTGAACGTTGGTTTATAAACTTTAGCATTGGGCGTTGAATCTTCTTTATCATGTATTTACCTAACTCATTAAGCTTAGTTATTTGTTAATCTTAGAACCATAGTTATTTTCATCTCTGGACCTGTTTTTAAGTCTTTTCACTGTGAATTTTGATTGTGACATACGTCAGTAAACGACATTTAAACACTTAATATACTGTATATTAAATTCCATGCGCCAAACCCTAGAATTTATCATCAATTACTTTTCCCCTGAATCGGCTAAAATTCTCTTTGTATTTGGGATTAAGAAACAGTCCAGTAAATATTCAAAGACAGTAGAGGTAAGATCAGAAAACATGGTCGAATTCTGTATTTGTACGTGTAGTAGCACACGTTGGCAACAGATGGTGCTGGCATACGGTGCCCTTGCCGTTTGCTACTTGTTTACTCACGTATTTAGAACATCCAGGGCAATGCTGTTAATGTTGAACAAGTAGCTTATGTTTAAGATCTTGCCCCTTAGGTGGCACATGCGGTAACGTCCCTGATTGGTGAACGCCAGACTGCGGTTCGAGTCTAGTTCCTTTGTAGTTGGGTCATTTTCATAAGTTCCATGACCACTGAGAGCGGAGGTACCTTTCTCATTAAATTAGAATTTTTGGAGAAATTTAGCCACCATGCCCCTGTCAAAAGTGTGGGCATAACTTTTGAAAGACCTGAATTCAAAATGGCCGCCGTCGTCAGTTCAAAAAATTAACTTTTTCTTGTTTTGTCTTAGTGCTGAAAAATATGTTTTATAGGGTTTTTGGGCATGGGGAATTCTTTTTTTATGTTATTCTATTGATTTGACCTGTTTTTCATATTCAAATTCACCCCGCTAAGAGAGTTTTCTTTTGTTTCAGGTCAATGTGTGTGGTTCTGCTTCCTTACTTCCATACTATTAAAACATGATCAAGACTGAATTAGTGTAATACTCAAGATATTTCAAATAGATATTGTCAGCAAGATGTGATATGAATGTGTACTGAAATGTACAAAGACTAGTAAGCCCTCAGATACCACCAGCCAAGGAAACTGGGAGTTTCTAGAGTCAAAGTCTAAAACATGGTCAGGACTTGATAGGTATGGTGATATTTGAAGCACCATTTCATGGCAGGATGAGCCTGCAAATTATTACATGCACCAAGGATGCTATGGATCAATCTGATTTCCAGACAAGGTTGAAAAGTCTCGTCGACACAAACGGAGCGAAAGTGACACTGTTCCAAGTACAAGTCAAACATCAAGCTCTGAAATGCCAGCTCTGTGTGATGATGAGACAGAGGGAATATTGCCTGGTAAGCGCCTGCGTTCTTCTGTGGAGGGATCACTCATTGAAAAAACAAAATATGTATGGTGTCCGAGGGTGAAGACACGAAGCATCCAAATAGAGCAAAGAGCAAGATGTTCAGAATTAACACACACTCAACATGGCTCTCCTTCAAACGCCACACAGTTTTAATAGAAGATGAAGGTTTGCGGGATCATCTCTCACGATTTGACGAGTTCATATCAGCGCTGCCAGACCCTTTTGCAACAGACATTATGTATCACCATAACTACTGGAGAAAGTATCTAAGCCACCTGAAGTTTGAACAAAGCAAAGGAATGCATCTTCAGAATATGTCTATGTCAGAGGCAAACAATTTGTTCGTTAGAAACGTGGATGCCGTCATCTTTGCTGAGCGGGAAGACCGTTCATTACAGTCTCTTTTAGCAGACTACAAACGTATTGTCAGTGAGTATGGGTATCCAGTTGGGGAAGTTAAGTCATCCTACATCAAACGTCTGCTCCTAAATGAGTATCAGGATAAAATCGGTTTCCAAGAAGGAAATGCAAAGAACAAGAGTCCATGAGTATATGGCACTGCGGGAGGGGATGACTATATTGAGGCTGCTATGTTGTCCCTTGGTATCACTGATATACAGCTCATTCAAAACCTAGCACCTTGCCTGTCAAAGAAGATCAAAGACACATCTACTGTCCCATGGCCACCTCACATTGACCATCTCGAAGAAGATGAAGAGGTATGTGAACAACTACTGCAGTTGTTGACCTTGTTAAAACAACCTACGAGAAAAACTGTTGATCTCAGTCCTGCCACACTCAGCCTGGCCTCCATTATCACCTAACACGTCACTGGACAGCACACCTCAACTGCACTTAATCTTGGTCTCACTGTTAATGAAATGACAAGGAGTAAAGACCTGGTGGACGCACTTCACAAGAGTGGTGTCTGCATCAGGTACTCAGATGCACTTCTCCTCTATGATCAATGGGCATTCAAGGATGTTGAGGTGTCAGGCACCTGACCACCAGAGATCGTAGATAGCAAGCCAGCCGTTGTCATTGTTGACAACGATAACTTCAAGTTGAATACTATGACAGGCAGTGCAGCAGATGCTCACAGAACTAATGTCATGTTCGTGCAGCCAGAAATCTACGAATGGAAACCAGATGAAGTGCCTTTTACCAGGCATGCCAAGAAGCAGATTTCTGAACAGTTGCATGAAATTGTAGAGATCACAAACGTTAAACAATACAGATGCTCCTTTGGCAGTACCAGCAAGCCACTATTTCGTGCCTGGGTAAAACCACCAGTGAATGGCATAGTTTCACATTGTGTTTGCCCGGTTATATATGCAATGTCTCGCACCAGCAATGACGGTACAAGACCCCTACCACATGAGCAACAAGTTCCAGCATACAGTGGTGCCCAATCTTGCCGTTGTCCACCATCCAACAAGAGTAAGGCCTACTTTCTCACCACCTATGATTAACCCCTAAGCAAATCAGTCACACATGATATCATGACAAAGCTAGTGGGAACAATGCGCAAGAAGAAAATCCCATTTTTCTTTCTTGTTGGAGATCTATAAGACAATTGTCCAACTCAAGGCAGAAAATCTAGAATTGTTTAAGAGTATCACCCCAATCATTGGTGCTTTCCACCAACAGATGTCATACATGCATATTATGCATAAGAGAGGCAAGAGCTCTGGGATGTCAGACACTCTGGTATCAGCAGGAGTGGTGATGGATGGATCTGTGGACCAAGCACTACAAAGCAAATATTACAGGCGTGGTGTGCGCTGCATTATGGCTTGGAGAGAGGCTCTTATCCACCTCTGGCTAAGAGACATTCTTGAGCATGAGAAACTGTCAGAAAATGTGGAAGAGAAGCTGGACATTCTGCGTAACACACTCACCAAAGCACAAGAGGCACTTCACGAAGCTCACTCTGACTTTGAAAATAACGATGACCTAAAGACTTTGATCAACAGAGTTTATGAGAAACTTGGTACCGACATGGGGGACTTCTGGCTTTCGTTCATAGAGATGTCAGACCCTCTTGTACAGAATCTTGATGCCTGCCATGCCAGAAATGGACAGGAGTACATATCCTCAACATACAACATGTTGCCTGGACTGATGGCACACAAAAACCATGATTATGGAAGGTGGCTGCCAGTTTACTGGCAATGTTGTCTTCTTTGTCAAATTGGCAAAAGGAATTCTTTAACAATCACTTTGCCCAGTCTATGACAGGTCTGCCCTACTCCTGTCAACCACTTGACCTCTGGATTGAAACAACCATGAATCTGAACTCTAAGTTGAAACAAGGATTGCTTTGCCTTTTGCAAAATGAGAAGCAATTGTTCTCTACAATAAGGAATGTAAACAATGTGGCTAGAGTAAAGGCTGTAGTGAAGCAGAATGTCAAATGTGAGCGCCGCAACAGGAAACACGTTGAGTGTCAACCTACGAGGATGATGAAGGATGAGCAAGCAGTTCAGGATCTACAGCACTGCATGAAAGGTCACTGCAGTCTGGTCTGGTTGCTTCTCCACCACTAGTACACGACTTCAACACTGCTTTTCAAGGTGCCCAATATCAGGTTGAAACTCTCCTGAATGAGCGAGTATTCACGAAGACACAACCTCTCACTGCAACCATCCACAAAAATAAAAGACAAAGCTTTGCCAGTGAACAAATTTGTGCACCAGTAGGACTGATGGCACACAAAAACCATGATTATGGAAGGTGGCTGCCAGTTTACTGGCAATGTTGTCTTCTTTGTCAAATTGGCAAAAGGAATTCTTTAACAATCACTTTGCCCAGTCTATGACAGGTCTGCCCTACTCCTGTCAACCACTTGACCTCTGGATTGAAACAACCATGAATCTGAACTCTAAGTTGAAACAAGGATTGCTTTGCCTTTTGCAAAATGAGAAGCAATTGTTCTCTACAATAAGGAATGTAAACAATGTGGCTAGAGTAAAGGCTGTAGTGAAGCAGAATGTCAAATGTGAGCGTCGCAACAGGAAACACGTTGAGTGTCAACCTACGAGGATGAAGAAGGATGAGCAAGCAGTTCAGGATCTACAGCACTGCATGAAAGGTCACTGCAGTCTGGTCTGGTTGCTTCTCCACCACTAGTACACGACTTCAACACTGCTTTTCAAGGTGCCCAATATCAGGTTGAAACTCTCCTGAATGAGCGAGTATTCACGAAGACACAACCTCTCACTGCAACCATCCACAAAAATAAAAGACAAAGCTTTGCCAGTGAACAAATTTGTGCACCAGTAGGTACGCCTATGAAAGTGGCTCAGATAGAGAGGTCGGGTCTGACGGCCATGGTGGACCATGCAGAAGGATCAGGCATGCTCCCACTTGAGTCAGCCCTTGAGGGGAGAGTGACTGAGGAGTGCTAGTCTCTGTACAATGCAGACGGGTCAATGCGCAGAACCATGAAGAGCAAGCTCTTGGATCAGTTTATGTTGACTAAGTTGTTCAAGAACCAAAAATCTACATCAGCATTGTCGACATGGGTATGATCTGGCGGCTAGCCACTCCCAGACCCTAGGAGCGTGAGACAAAGATTTGAGATAGCTAAAGGTACTGCTGGAAGGACTATCTTGAAAGGATCTGCAAGATAATTTTCTCACGCCATGCTAATGCAAGCCCTTACATCATTCTAATCAATGACAAGTATGACCTTCCTTTCAGCAACAAGGATGATGAGCACGATCGAAGGGCAGCAAAAAATGCACATATTCCAAACATTTTTCCAAAGCCCACAGACTGATTCCCAGGAACTGCTGAATTTAACCAACTGATGGTCAGATCAGGGAACAAGATCAGACTGCTAAAGCTCCCCAGGGAACAGCTAAAAGCACAAGCTTCTATGATGTGTTGTGGAATAATCTACATTGAGGGTGGAAGAGCAACTTATGTGAGCATTGGTAGGGCAAACACAGACTTTATCTTCATACATCCAGAGGCTGACACAATAATGTTCTCTGCCTATGCCAAGCTCATGACGGGGAATATTAAGGGGGCAGTTGTACTTGACAGTGAAGATACAGATGTGTACGTTCAAGCAGCATATGTCTCACAGCAACTCCCTGGTGATCTACTTATCAACTGTAAGCAAGTCTTTATCAACTGCCATGACATGCTACCAGAAGATATCTCATAGATAATCATCCCTCTCCCTGTGATCACTGGCAGTGATCATACGTCAGGGTTCTATAGCCATGGAAAGAGGAAGGTGATGGAGATGGTGATCTCTGATCCCGAGGCGAGAAAGCTTCTGGGACGAATTGGTGAAAGCATCAACCTGGAGGATAGTATGAGAGCTGATATGAAGACCTTTGTACTGTCCTTTATCTATGGTGAAAGTGCA
>NC_090739.1:86739675-86757175 GCF_036898095.1 Palaemon carinicauda
AAGACTGAGAAACGATTAAAGTTTTACTTTAAATACAAGTGGGGGGTTAATGATTCGGGTGAAGGCCATAATTTGCCATAATCCACTAGCCTAGGGAGTCCTTGAGTCTGAACATATACATAGGATATTCTCATCATGGTACAATAAAATGACATTACATTCGTGAATCATTAATTACAAATACTCAATTTCTTTAACATCCGCTCCTTCCCTACCAGGTGGTTAATCTTTAGGCTCTAAAACCGTCTCGTATTAAACCATAGTCATTCGTCTCAACACCCGCGAGTTCTTCCAGCCTTCCCTCAAATTTAACGTAACGTTTGTGGAGTTAAATGGCGGGAATTTCAAATGATCAGTTCGAAATTCCCGACAAATTGCTCACTATGCATGTCCTAGTATTGAGTCTTAGGATGGAAAAGACACGACTTTTATCGTTAATGCATACTTAGTAATATGTGTCGTAGAGGCTGGTGTGGGAAGACTTGACTGCAACAGATGGACAGAATTATGAAAAATCTCATGCAACATGCACAACGAACAAACTATACGACGGTGCCAGAGTATAGTATCTATATCTGGAATAAGAAATTAATAGCTTAGGATTTTGTCACCCAAAAAAGAAAAAAAAAGAAATAAATAAATACGATGAGAGTTAGATCATTTCTTCAGGATAGATTGATCACCGAAAATCGTAAAAGACTTTCTCGATAAGTATTTTTGTATTGTGCAATTGAAGAAGAAAGAGACCAACAGTGCTTCTCAAAATTAAGTTTATAAGTTTACACCCAGAATTTAAAATGAGTTCAAAGGTCGAAATGTTGAGGAGCTACTGTAATCGAACTACTTCCTGGCATACTCCATAATTTACACAATGGTCTAATTTTAGCTGGATCTCCTTTAAAGTATTCCGTAAACATAGGTCTACATTTAGATGATGGAACTAATGCAAAGAGAGTAGCATCATCTGCATCGGTTTCAGGCTGGTTTTCTAGGTCAAATTAGATATACGTATTTCGTATATGAAGTAATGGATTGAGAACACTACCGTGAAGAATAACAGATATTACATTCTTATAGCTCCTGTGGTTCCCATCAACAAACAGTCTTTCCAATCTATTGCTTCATAATTAATAATGATTCTAAAAAAAGACCTACCCCCTCCTATCTGTTCAGAGCTACCACTTTTTTGTAAAAGCAAATAATTGAGTAGGAATTTTCTGTAAATATTTCTTTCGGTATAGATTTTGAGCTACAAATATCTCGTAATATGATGACCGGTTGAAATTAGATGTTGCTGTTATTGTATTAAGCCTCGGAGAACTATTTCATGTAGGTGGTTCTTAAAAGAACTTTTTTCACTGTACCGTATAGGAATCCCCTTCATTGTCTTTATTTTTTTTATCTTTTTGACCAAGGAACAAGCGAGATCTATAAAAATTTACATCATGTTCATAATGTGGTTTTCCTATAATTTATTGTAAAGAAGAATTAAGAGCAAATAAAGTGCATAAAGGTCATTTCAAATGATTCATAAATTGATTAGTTGTCGTTTTTTCCACAGTGCCAACCTATTTACATATTGTTCATATGCCTCAGTGACGCATGATCCCTTTCTTGATTTAGAGTATTCAATTGGAAGAGATTGGATGCGATGAAATGTTATAGCGATCTTATAACAAACGCCTGGAAGATCTGCAAAAATTCCACAGGAGCTGATGCGGTATCTTGAATACATTTCCATATTCATGAGCTGCAGACACAAACTTTGATCTTCTGAATGAGGATAGATGATGCTGTGTTGAGGAATATTTAACTAGTCTTGCAAATTGTGTAGCACATTTTGGAAAAGGCGTTATCTATCTACCTATTTATCTATCTATCTATCTAGTCGATTACATATATAACTAGATTTTATTCGCTGTGAGACATACAAACTATTTTCTAGAAAATTTGACTCGATCCACAATATCTGTATATAACATTATATACAGAAGCCTATTATTTTAGCATACTAAAAAAATAATGCAAATAAAATTTGTATAATAAAAATATAGGAAACTGTTGACAAAATTCAACAAATTTAAAGTTATTTTAATAGAATAATAATAACACAAATTTTAATGTGAACTGTAGATATTTATTACATAACTAATATATCTTTCCTTGATCCTGATTGTTTTGTATCACTATTGGGTGATGCACATATATATATATATATATATATATATATATATATATATATATATATATATATATATATATATATATATATATATATATATATGTACGAAGAGAGAGTTATGGATGTGTTATTCTATGGTTATTGTGACGGTGCCAAGTGAGGGTTGTGAACTCAAAGGCAGGATGCAATCAACTGAGTTGTTTATTAAGGAACACTCTTCTTTATATACAAAACCTCAAGGCAACAGGACATAGCCTGTTCGAGAGACAGACAATGTTACAGAGCAAAACGGAGACATGATCATTCAGGTTCTTTTTAGTGCGAGGGATGAGCGCAGATACAAGCATAATATATACAAAATAATTATGCACAATTGTGTGACACACGGTTGGTACATGGCTCCCCCCTAAAAATGACATACTGTACATGTTAAATAGGGCACCCTGATCTAGAGAGGCGAACTGTAGGCGGGTCATCTGACAGAAGATAAGCAGGTTTTAGACGATCATTGGAAACCCAGTCTTCTTTGCCCCGAATGTTTAGTAGGAATGCTTTCGGACTGCGTCGCATCACAAGGAAAGGGCCCGTGTAAGGGGGCGTTAGTGGTGGCTTGCTAGTGTCGTTGCGCAGGAAGACGTGCGTTGCAGAGTGCAAGTCCGTTGGAATGTGATGCCTCTCTGGGGGCTTGTAAGTCTGGCGGCACGGAGTAAATTTTCCCACGACGTGACGTATGCGCTGGAGATCGTCGGAGGTGGTTGTAGCAGGAAAAAATTTGGCAGGGACAACCAACGGGTCGCCATACACCATTTCAGCTGCCGAGACGTCGAGGGCGTCTTTAGGAGTGGTCATTAGTCCCAGAAGGACCCAGGGAAGCTGAGTAAACCAGTTGCAATCCTTGCAGCGGGACATCAAAGCTGCTTTGAGGGTGCGATGAAAACGTTCAACCATTCCATTGGCAGCGGGGTTGTAGGCCGTTGTCTGATGTAGGGTGATGCCCAGGAGATTCGCTAATGACGTCCACAATTGAGAGGTGAAAGTGGTTCCCCTGTCAGAAGTAATATGCTCAGGGATACCGAATCTTGAAATCCATCCAGAGAGTAAGGCAGATGTACATGAGGCGGACGTTACAGTTTCCATGGGAATGGCTTCAGGCCAACGAGTGGAGCGGTCGATGACGGTAAACAGGTAACGATGTCCTTGTGATGTGGTTAGGGGGCCTACAACGTCGACGTGAATGTGTGCGAAACGACGCTGAGGTTGAAGAAAGGTGCCCACTCCTGAATCCGTGTGTCGATGTACTTTGGAAGTTTGGCAAGAAGTACAGGCGCGGACCCAATCCTTAGCATCCTTAGAAATGCCGTGCCAAGTGAACTTTGCCTTCAGCAGCTGTGCAGTAGAACGGCACGAGGGATGTGAAAGGCCGTGAATGAAATCAAACACCTGTCGGCGCATGGGAGCAGGAATCCAAGGTCGCGGTTTACCAGTACTGACGTCACAGAGGAGGGTGGTGTTGGAGTCTTCGAGGGGAATATCTTCCTAATGGAGGGACGTGCAGGATGTCCTAAAAGCTTGATACTCTGGATCCTGTCGTTGGGCTTCAGCCAGGGCTTTGTAATCCAATCCCAGTTGAACGGCAGCCAACGTGTTTCTTGACAGGGCATCGGCAACGGGATTCATTTTCCCAGGGACGTATTGGAGGGTGCAATTGTATTCAGCCACGGCGGAGAGATGTCGGCGTTGACGGGCGGACCAGGCGTCAGACTATCGAGTGAAGGCGTGCACCAGAGGCATATGGGCTTTGCGAATGACAAAGGGCGTACCTCCTAAGAAATGGCGAAAGTGACGGACAGCCAAGTGCACCGCCAGCAATTCTCGATCGAAGGTAGAATAACCCGACTCTGCCTTGGACAGTTTTCTGCTGAAGAAGGCCAATGGGCGGGGCGAGCCTTTGACCACCTGCTCGAGTACTGCACCAATAGCAACGTCGCTGGCATCGGTAGAGAGAAGGAGAGTGGCGTGTGGGATAGGAAAAGTGAGAGCCGCAGCAGTTGATAGGGCCTTTTTTGCATTGCAGAAGGCTGCCTCTTTAAGGGGACCCCACTTAAGGTCCTTTGGCTTGCCCTTGAGGGAGGCGTAGAGTGGAGCAAGAGTGGCGGCAATGGCTGGCAGAAAACGGTGATAATAGTTGATCATGCCCAAGAATTCCTGCAGAGCTTTGACGGTCGAGGGCGCGGGGAAGTTCTGAACGGCTGCTACCTTCTCAGGGAGGGGATGGACTCCTTCAGGAGTGATACGGTGCCCTAAGAACGACACTTCGTTGGCGCCAAAGGTATATTTGTCGTACCGGACTACAAGGCCGTTTTGTTGCAGGCGGTTGAGCACGATGTGCAGGTGACGGAGGTGTTCCTCTTTTGAGGAGGAGAACACAAGTATGTCGTCCACATAACATACACAGAAAGGGAGGTCCCCTAAGATGCCATCCATGAGACGTTGAAACGTTGCCCCAGTATTACGAAGGCCAAAACAGGAGTAATTGAAGGTGTATGTACCAAACGGAGTGGTGATGGCGGTCTTTGGGGATGTCTTCTGGGTTCATAGGCACCTGATAATACCCCTTCAGGAGGTCGAGCGTAGAGAAAACCTTCGCTTTGTGCAGGTAGGAGGTCACGTCGGCAATGTTTGGGAGGGGGTAGTGATCCGGTTCTGTTTGCATGTTCAGGCGCCTGTAATCCCCGCACGGACGGAGGGAGCCGTCTTTCTTCAGAACGATGTGTAAGGGTGACGACCATGGGCTGGAGGCCTTTTGGCAAAGGCCCATTTCCTCCATTTCGGCGAACGTCTGTTTGGCGGCTGCCAATCGTTCCGGTGCCAGACGTCTGAATTTTGCGAAGACTGGGGGTCCCGTCGTCTTGATATGGTGATAAATATCGTGCTTGGCAGGAACCGTGGGGGTTTGGCGAAGTTCTGGACGGAAAACTTCCAGGTACGACGTGAGGAGGTGGGAGTAGGCATCTTTGGGTGCTCTGATGTGGAGAGCGAGGTTAGAGGGGGCGGGTTGAAGAGGTGTCGACAAGTACGAGTCTATGTTGACCAATCGTCGCTGGGCGACATCGACCAGAAGGTGGAAATGAGAGAGGAAATGCGCACCGAGGATTGGCATTGTGACGTCAGCAACGAGAAACTTCCAATTGAATTTAGCGTTTCCGAACGATAATGTGAGGTTCTCGTAACCGTAGGTGGGTATCGCAGATCAGTTGGCAGCTACCAAGCGGACGTCGGCAGATGTAGACAGACTACGTCGTGCCTTGAAGAGTTTCCTTGGCTAAAGAGAACGACAAGCACCCGTGTCTACCAAAAATCGCACGCCCGTTCCTGCATCCTGTAAAAAGAAAAGATTAGAAACATGGGAGGCCACCGCCACAAGCGATGGCCTACTTACACGTTTTTTGGCCACTGACAATCCTTGGCACATTTTTTCGCGGTTGCCCCGAATCTGAAGTGGTAGTAGCAAAACTGTGGAGGATGGGAGGTAGTAAGTTGCTGTAGAAGACGTTCGTTGGGGCGCGGGCGATTGGTGGGTGTTGGGCGGCTTTGTCGCCGCTTCGGCATGTCACGGGGTAGGCGTGTATGTCCTACGGCATTCATGTCAGCTTCAGTTGACGTTCAATAGGCATCCTCGTCGTCAGGGGTGGAGGCGTTGATGGAGGTCTTGAAGTGGCTGTCCATAAGGGCGTCGGCTTTGGTCATCAAGTCCTTTATGGGTAAACTATCGACATCGGGTATGGCAGCCTGTACAGGTTCGGGTAAACGGCGTATCCAAAGGGCACGAAGTAGGTTCACCTCACAAGAAGAGCCGTCTGCGGCAGGTTGAAGGCGAGCGATACTGGTCATATCCCTGAGGGCAAGCGAAGCCCTTTGGTCCCCCAACGGTTGTTGCGAGAGCTGAAAAAGCTGTGCTATACGGGCGGCTGGCGACGGCGAGTACTGCTGCAGAAGGTATGTTTTGAGGGCGTCATACGCTATTGGGGTGTCTCCCTGTTCACAAAGCCAGTCGGATATTTCTCGGAAGGTGTCCTCGGGTATCGCCGCGAGAAAATAATCTGCTTTGGTGGTTGAGCGAGTCACGCCCCTGATACGAAACTGGACTTCTGCGCGCTGAAATCAAGCAAACGCCTCTCCGCTGGCGAACGGTGAAAGTTTCAATGGGGCGGCCGCAGCGCCAACTGCTGTAGTAGAGTCCGTCATAGTACCAACGATGGAGGGGCGAGGGAGGTGGGGGTGGAAGGCAGTGGAGCGAGTCGACTTCCGGGGTCACCAATGTGACGGTGCCGAGTGAGGGTTGTGAACTCAAAGGCAGGATGCAATCAACTGAGTTGTTTATTAAGGAACACTCTTCTTTATATACAAAACCTCAAGGCAACAGGACATAGCCTGTTCGAGAGACAGACAATGTTACAGAGCAAAACGGAGACATGATCATTCAGGTTCTTTTTAGTGCGAGGGAAGAGCGCAGATACAAGCATAATATATATAAAATAATTATGTACAATTGTGTGACACACGGTTGGTACATTATAGTACCTTCAACTAAAATTATCTCTTAGATATAAAGCGTTAAACTAACCGAAGTAAATTTATTCTCAATTTTCATTAGTTTCCTCATCTTCTGCCCTCGTATGCAGATCATCACTTGGCTCTTAAAACGAAAAACAGATAAGATACTAAAATTACAAGTCCTCTCAGGTCTATTGCCATGTCCCATAAATACCTGGAAAACGATGCAAAGGGTTCTCGAGAAAACTGTAAGACTTTCGACGTGGAATGCATTAGCAACTGGTAAGGTGGGGTTCGAAGATCTGTAAAATTAATAAGGTTTAGACGGAAAGCGTTCTATTTTAGACTATTGGAAACGCCCCTAATGGCACTCTGCTTGACGGGAGTTGGAGACAATCTCAAGATCAATAGTTTCTAGCAGCATTTCCAGACTGACCATATTTGTGAGACAGGTATGGGGAGTTCAGGGTCATATCTTGGCCCCAGCTGACATTAACTTGCTGGACCAGGGGCTGAGGCGCTGATGATATATATACTGTATACCAGGTGTGTGCAACATTTTTTCCCAAAGGGCCACTAGTCACGACTCTTGTTTGTATGGAGGGCCTCATAACCTTACTATCTTATGTTATTTACTACGATCGAAGACATATTATGTGAGAGTATACTGATAGAGATAGATAATTAGCTTGTTATTGATTTTATTTATATTGGGATCACAAAACTAAGAATTGTCCGAAACAAAAGTATTTTCCTTTCTATGAACGAGCAAATGAAAGGCTACTGAACCTTATCATAATGTACAAACATAAATGATTACATATTATTGGTTAATTGGGATGATGAACATAGGAATTATCAAACACAGAAATTTTTCTAACCAATAATGAGCAAATGAATAGCTACCCTATTGAGATGGTCTATGTTGCACATGGGACACCTCTCATCAATATCAGGCTGTATAGATGATGTGGCTACACACAAGGTAATTTCTAAATGTTTATCATTAAGTCAAGACCTATACTTGATTTTGACCAAATTCATTTTTGAAAAAAGATGCTCTAATGCATATGTGCTACCAAACACTGCCATCATTTTCTTCGCATGAGCAGAGAGTTTTGGATACACGGTCACTGATACATGCTTCTTATAAAGCTGATATCCTGGATTATCATCAAATTTCTTTCTTAGCTCATCATTACATTGTAATTCTATTATTTCCATTTGCATGTTCTTGGGAATTGCTGTCACATCTACAGAAAAAGGAGAAGCAAAGATTTCAATGGCTTGTGAATGTTTCTTGAGGTTACCAAATCTTTCTGAAAATTTCGATCGTGAGACTTCCAGCTTGTCACCATACTTCTGGTACTGAAGGTTGCTAGTGTCATGGTTTTTCAGCGTTGGAAAGTGGGCTGGGTTTCGTTTTCTGATGTGTGACTTCCACAGACGCAATTTCATCTGAAAGCCTTTGTACGGTGAGAACATCTCATTTAATAGTTGATCTTTTCCTTGAAGTCTAACATTCAATGCACTAAGATGATCAGTTATATCTACTGAAAATGCAAAATCACATCTCCATCCCTTATCTCCTAGTTCAGTGATTGCATTACCTTTCCTATCTAAGAACAGCTCAGTTTCTTCCAAAAGATTGAATGCTATCTTCAACATTCCTGCTTCGCTTAGCCACCTTACCTAAACAAAAATACTTCACATCACTGTACTCTGCATCAATGTCTACCATTAACTGCTGAAACTCGCGGTGAATTAAACCTTTTGACGTAATGAAATTGACAGCTTTTACAAGAATAATAGTTACATGCTGAAAATTTATTGTCTTTGCACATAAAGCTTCCTGATGTATGATACAATGCAGGACAATAAGTGAATCTAAGTCAACAACTCCATTTTTTCTGAACAGACATCGCAGATGCACCATCTGTAATTCATCAAAAATATTTTATCCTGTTGTGGTCCCCTTCCTGCTTTATGGTGAAGCCATTTCCTCTGTAATATTATAGTCATTGTCAACACCCCTGATATACACAGTCAGTTTTACAGTGTGTGCGGTGTAACAACTCTCACCAAGAGCAAGAGAGTATGAAGAGAAAACACCCCCTCTCTCTCTCTCTCTCTCTCTCTCTCTCTCTCTCTCTCTCTCTCTCTCTCTCTCTCTCTCTCTGAGGGCCACACTATAGCTTATCTATTTTTAGGAGAAAGGGTCGAAGTGAAAGCCTTTGAGGGCCGCAGGTTGCACAGGGTTGCGGTGTATACGGTCAGTCTCAAGGACGTGGCACTGTCTTTAACCAGAACCTTTCCTGAGCGACCTTTAACTCAGAGTTTCATGAAATACTTATTTGAAAATTAACAAAATCAGATAGTGCAATACTTTGAAAAATGGAAATATGAAATGAAAATATGTTGCAAAGGAAGGGGCCTCAGGATAGAGGTTATTCCCGCATTGTGCCCAGCTTTTTACACGCTCCTGGTTGGATTTTTTGTACTGTGGGTGTGTGAAGCTGTTCTAAAAGATTGTTGCTCAGTAAATCCACAAAAAACTCACCAAGAAAAACAATGATGCCATGTCCTTTCTCTGCAATCCCAATTGCCTGGGAAAATACAAACACATATAATGTGACGTAAATACCATAGCAGATGTTACAAATATAAATGAGAGAGTTTGCTGTTTTTTAAGTGAAACGAATGGTAGGCAAACATAAGGAAATGTAAGGTTATGAAGGTAAGACAAACCAAAAAAAGGTTAATTAAGATACATGGGATTAGTAGCAAATTAAAAGTAAATGTATGAAGAAGTTGATGTGTTGCATGAAGGTACCCAGAGAAAACAGTATAACTATAGAACAGGGGAAGAAATGAATGAAATAGGGTCTTTGGAAAAGTGTTGTATCATATTTATGTATATATATATATATATATATATATATATATATATATATATATATATATATATATATATATATATATATATATATATATATATATATATATATATGGCTCCCTTGGTCTGGACACTAAAAATATATTATACTATGCCTCGTGACTGAGAACCAAACATACAGCATAGTATTATGTATACAGTACTACGACTGGAAATTTAATCAACATCTCGAATTCCAAACTCCGTTCTTTGCTTTTACATTAAAACTGTTACACTTTAAAATATTACTACATGCATTCTGAGACAGTTAAATAACTCCCAGAAAGCAATATATAAAACACTGATTATCTAAAGTTCTCTTAAGTACACTAAAACTAAACTGGGTAATTATTCCAATGTATTATTATGACTTGCTATGGATAGAAGCGGAATCTGCTTCTAAAAACTGGTGATTGGAATAATAAACTCTTTAAAAAAAATAGATATATTCTAAATAAATTACAATACTTTGAAAAAAATTTGCATAACCAAATATTTTACTGGAAAAAACTAAGTCACCTACACACTTCATGCATGATATAACCTTCCTGGTAAAGTTTTATTGAACCTCAGGCAATATTTTATACAATTAAGATATTACTGCTTAAAATTTTCCTCTTCCAAGATAGTATATGAGAGAGTTTCGGTGACCGATTCTCACTGCACCTAGGCTACCAGCCTAGGGGCTTTAGTATACTTTCATACATGTCCCCAATTGCCCTTGTATCGTCTTTTAAGTGGAGACTGACACCTCCTATACCTTTTAAGTTGATACCAATCTCCTTGCAAGATTTAGAGCAATCCCTCTTCCCTCTGACTAGCCTAGCTTTGGCTTGAATTGTATTCTGGCAAATCCTTACTGGTGTGTTCCCGCTTCTTTCTCTTAACCACTGAGTCTGTTTTGAGTTTAGGATGGGACATCAGAGTATCTTGTCTGTGATCGACAGCCACCTGTCTTGGTGAACTGATTTCCCAAGCCAGGTTAGGTTGCCAATGCAGGAGGCTAGACCTCCCTAGGCCATACCCTGGAGGCGTTATATGATAATTTCTCCTCTCCATGGCCTAGCAGACAGTCCTGTGTCGGCAGGTCCTAAGCCGAAGAATTGAATTCTTCCCTTGCTTAGGGTCTCCGACACTAGATTCTGTTCCTTAGTTGAGACAGCGACCTGTGTGCCGCCTTCTCACCTAATCAGACTAACCCAACCTAGGGAATTGAATTCCCTGGCCCCTAAGGTTGTCTTTTCTATGGATCAGAAAATTTTAGGTTAGGTAGTGCCTTCTAGGTACTACCTCACCTGCAGGACTCTTGCCCCTCCCATGCTGTCCTTTAGTGTTGGCCTAGCTTCACACACCCTGGCCATCATTCTACAATCGACCCTATGGGTAGTTTGTTGGATTGGCTTAGGGTTCCCTGTCTGCCGCCGGCCGAGCTGGCTGCCGGCAGGGATCCTCCCCTATCATTTTTTCCAACCTACAAGGTGCTTCATGGGCAGCCTATTGTGAGACCACCACTCCTAGAGAGCGATTCTCTCTGTTTAAGTTAATGGTCGATAACCCTTTATCAAAAATCCCCAATATTGAACCTTAGAAGACGGTGTTAAAATTACACTTCATATCGAAGGATATTATCTTCCCATATAATTCGTCAAGAATTTAGTGTTCAATATTGAAGCAATGGGCTAGACAGGAAGCACATAGGGGTGTCTTCCTGTTTTTCCCTAGCTTACACTATCCTAAGCTAATTTAATTACTTTTATAACACTGTATGATGAAATTCTGAGATTTTCACCGAATACTTATATGCTATTCTTTCTTTACAGGAGGAGCATCCCGAGTGCGGGAACCGCTTCAGCAAGGTCCGCAGTAAGAACTTCTGTGGCCACGACATGTACAGAACCATGCGCGCTGCACAATTACGAAGGGACTCACAGGTATGTACCGTTTGCGACAAACTGGTCAAAGAGGCTTTTGATGATCAGAAGTCAACAGAGTCAAAGGATGCAGCAAGAGAGACACTGCGAAAATGGGTCAGAGGTTTCCAGAAGAACACCACTGGCCCACACCTTCCTAATGAGAAGATGAGGGCTTGTCTGTTCCCTTTGGCATCTTCGGATGCAGTTGTTCCCCCTCGTCCAGATTCCGATAGAATTTGATGTGTCCGATGCCTTGAAACTATTTCGATTTCATCGGCTACAGTGGCCGAGCCTGTCCCATCAACTTCTTCTGCCCCCCAGCTAGACGCGATCAGTCATACACTGCATTCGCTTTTTTCCATGTTCCAGGACATGAAAAAGCAGTCGTCCGAGAAGGAAACTTCTCTACGGAACGAAATGCACCAGCTCGTGTCTTCACGTTTAGCCCACAAGAAGCTAAACATCAAGGAACTTCCAGCCTTTTCTGACATAAATCCTTGGAGGTATGCTGAGCACATGCCGATGTCAGGGGGGAAGATCTTCCTCTCTGAAAATCTGGGCACTGTCCCCGTAGATGACGTAGAGTTCTGGCCCAATAAAGGGGCCTACCCAGATTGTTACGTCCGCTTGAGGATGGAACCCCCTACCAAAGAAGAAACCGAGCTCAAAGAGGTCATCATTCTAGACCTCCCAAGGCACAGGCATTGTTTACCAAAACCTTGAAGGAGAGGGCCTTCACTAGCTCCAAGGTGCCGGCTCTCAGCAAGAAGCACCCGTCCTTCATTGCTGCTTCTTCTCGTGCCTTCCCCTTTAAGGAGAAAGGGTTCAAGGCAGCCTTAAAGGCAGTCGAGGCAGAGAATCCTTGCCTTACACTCAAAGATTGTAGACCCTTTTCCCTCGCCCTACTATCCTATGATGCGGACTGGAAGGACGTTTACAACACCTTCTGGTCGGGTAGCTGGAGGCTGACATTGCCGGACGTCATTTTGGAGAAGACCTCCCAAAGTTGTCAGACTTTCACCTGCGCAGAGGCAGGAAATGTCTCGACTATCTCATGCTCAGAAGTTCCAGTGGCTGGGTGTCCACTGGAACTTACAGTCACACTGCCTCTCCATTCCATCAAAAAAGAGGAGAGCGATAGAGGGAACTGTCAAGAGACTCCTTCAATCCGCGAGGATATCAAGAAGGCAGCAGATGAGAGTGTTGGGGTCCCTCCAGTTCGCCTCAGTGACAGACCAAGTATTGAAAGCTCAAATAAAAGATGCATCAGGAGTTTGGAGAAAATACGCATCAAACGCTCGAGAAGGTCTGAAAAGACCGATACCAATTCGTCTGCGATCCCTCCTCAAGCCATGGTCGGAGGCCAAGTACCTAAAGAAGAAGGTACCCTTACAACCGCCTCCACCGTCGGTCACCGTTCACATGGATGCCTCAAAAGAAGGGTGGGTAGGCCACTTTCACCATAGGAAAGTCCAAGGAACCTGGTCCTCCCTCTTCAAGACCTTCCACATCAACATTCTGGAAGCCATGGCAGTTTTTCTCTCACTGAAAAAACTGAAACTTTGCTGCTCAATCCACATCCGACTGGTACTAGACAGCGAGGTTGTAAGGAGATGCCTGAATCGACAGGGCTCGAGATCGCCTCAAATCAATCAAGTGATATTGGCCATCTTCCTGCTAGCAGAGAAGAAAAGATGGGACTTGTCAGCAGTTCACCTTCAAGGGTTCCGCAATGTGACGGTGGACGCTCTATCCAGGCTCAACCAGATAGAGTCAGAATGGTCCCTAGACGCAAGATCATTCTCCTTCATCTTACGCAAAGTCCCAAGACTGCAGATAGATCTCTTTGCAAAAGCGACCACAAGAAGCTACCCCGATATGTAGCCCCGTATGAGGACCCTCTAATGGAAGCAACGGACGCGATGTCTCTAGACTGGAACAGATGGTCCAAGATCTACCTGTTCCCTCCAACCAACCTTCTGCTGAAAGTCCTCAACAAACTGAGATCCTTTCACGAAACAGCAGCAATAGTGGCCTACAAGTGGCCCAACAGCGTATGGTTTCCCCTGATAACGGAACTACGCCTGAAGCTGATCCCGTTGCAGGATCCAGTTCTGACTCAACAAGTGCAGAAGTCGACTGTCTCAGCTTCATCACAGAAAACCCAGAACCTTCATCTCATGTTTTTCTCACCTTAGCAGTCAAGAAAAGGTTTGGGATTTCAAAGGACAGTATTAACTTTCTAGAAGAATACAAGTCAAAATCAACGAGAAGACAATACGAGTCTTCCTGGAAGAAATGGGTCGCCTTTGTCAAGGCAAAGAAACCAAAGGATATTTCAAAGGATTTCTGTTTATCCTTCTTCATCCATCTCCATGAACAAGGTTTAGCAGCCAATACGATTGCTACGTGCAAATCTGCCCTGACCAGATCCTTGCTGTACGCCTTCCAGGTGGACTTCTCCAATGATATCTTCAACAAGATTCCAAAAGCCTGCGCTAAACTTCGGCCCGCAGCTCCTTGGAGGCCCATTTCATGGTCCTTGGATAAGGTTCTTCATTTGGCATCAACCTTGAACAATGAAGACTGCTCTCTAAAAGACTTGACTCAAAAAGTGATATTCTTATTTGCACTAGCCTCAGGAGCCAGAGTTACCAAAATAGTGGCTCTCTCGAGGGATGATGGCCACATTCAGTTCAAAGACTGAGGAGAACTGTACCTTTTCTGGACCCAGTGTTTCTCGCCAAGAACGAGCTGCCCACTAAGAGGTGGGGCCCCTGGAGAATCTGCCCTCTGAAGGAAGAAGCATCCCTATGCCCAGTGGAATGCCTAAAGGTCTATCTTCGTAGAACTTCAGACTTTAAGGGAGGTCAGCTTTTCAGAGGAGAAACATCAATTTCAATATTAACCTTAAAACAACTAAGGGCGAAAAGCACCTATTTCATTCGCAGTGCGGATCCAGACACTACACCCGCAGGTCATGATCCGAGAAAAGTTGCTTCGTCTATGAATTTCTTTCAAAATATGTCTTTTGAAAGTCTTCGTGCTTACACTGGATGGAAGTCATTCAGGGTCTTCTTCAAGCATTACACGAAACAATTATAGGAGATCAAACTCTACGTGGTGGCAGCAGGTAGTGTACTAAAACCCGCCGCTTGATTTCTGCGAAGAACAGTGCACTAATTGGAACTTTTTAGTGAAGAGTGTACATGATGGACTCTTACGGTGTATCATGTTGAGTGATGTGTCTATAGCCCAGCGGCATAGTAAGAAATATGAAACCAATTGTTCAAATTGTTCTAAAAGCACCAAAATTGGCACACATGTGGATTAATACATTCTGAACAATTTTGGATATGGAGGCATTCAAGATTCTCCCCGTAGTACATTTGGCGGCCATTTTTCAAAATGGCCGCTATTTACCGTTAGCGTCATTGAATATGTACCATAATTTGTCTTTTTGTGGATGCTAAAGGTGATAAGTGTGCTAGAGGTGATAAGTATTGTACAATTACACATACTTCTGTGCTTACCAAATAATTTGGCTACCATTTCACAAGAAAATGAATTTTACTTTGCAGCGGCAGCGTTGGTGGCAGTGACGGCGGCTGCAGTAATAGTATAGTGTTGATAGTCATGGTGCTTGTAGTAGTAACTTGTGGTAACATGGTGGTGTTTTGTGTCTTTGCAGGTGAGGCAGCAGCAGCACCACCTGACATCAGAGACGCGTTGTTCCAGACTGCAGCCATGGCAAAGAAGTTCCAACTGGTCGATACTTTTGAGCAACGTACTCCCACAACACCTCCTGAGACAAACTGGAAGCTGTGTCTTGTATGTCAAGAGGAGACAACAGAGTCACTTGTCTGCCCAGTACTGTCTAAACGCCGAGACCCTGGGAGTGGATACACGACAATGGCTGCAAACTTGGTCAAATTTGATGAACTCGGAGAACTGCCAAGAACTGTTCAGTTACAGAGACTAGATGAAGGACAAGGTGTTGAGGCGACAATGGTTGCCCACCAGGCCAAGTGGCATAAAACATGTATGCTCAAATACAATAACACAATGCTACGAAGAGCAGAGAAGAGACGCATCGCAAGCTGCTCAGCATTTGATAGTACTGACAATGTCCAGGCCAAGCGCGCCAGAACACACTCTTCAGAAGCCACTACCAGCGGCACCTCCTGCTTTTTCTGTGGAAAGTCTGGCACAGAGACCCTACATGAAGTAACAACCTTCCAGGTGGACACACGCGTACGGAAGTGTGCAGCGCAAGTTGGGGACAATGAACTCATAGCCAGGCTCAGCATGGGTGATATGGTGGCTCTGGAGGCCAAGTACCATTCCAAGTGTTTGTTGGCTCTTTACTATCGTGCAAAGACCACTGTAGAAGCCGAGCAGAAAACTGACCATGAAGGTGTAATGTCAAGAATCGTACTGGCTGAACTGGTCCTGTATATCGAGGAAACCCACCTAGAAGAGGGCACCACCCCAGTCTTCAGACTCGCAGAACTTGTAAAGCTATACACAACAAGAATGGAACAGCTCGGGGTTGTTTTGTACCAGAAAGTTAATAGCACAAGGCTGAAAGAGCGCCTGTTAGCCCAGATACCAGGCCTGAGATCCCACAGCAAAGGCCGAGATGTTTTACTAGCGTTTGATGAAGACATTGGTGTGGGACAGCTACAGAGCAGATTCCCTGAAGGCATCAACCAGAGAACAGCGTGGAAAGGGAGTACGTCGGCGTGTTGTCGACTCAGCAGTCATACCAGGAAATTGGCAAAGTTTCCTGCGAGTTGATAGCAACAAAGTGGAGCTCTTCAGCTACCTCTCCACCATGCTTGCAGAGTCCTTTCAAGAAGAAGGCAAGGAACTGGTCGTCACTGATGGGGAGCAGGTGATCTGTGTTCCACAGCAAGAGGATGTCAACTCACTCGCACCATGCAACCAAGAAGAGGCAGACACCCGCATGATGCTACATGTAGCACATGCTGCACAACATGGTCACCACCAGATACAGGTTCGAACAGTAGACAGTGACGTCGTGGTCCTAGCAGTGATGGTAGTCCAGAAACTACCAGCTGGAGACGAACTCTGGGTAGCCTTTGGGACAGGCAAGAACTACCGCTACATTGCAGCCCATGATATAGCTTCCTCCCTTGGTCCAGAGAAGGCATGTGCTCTTCCAATGTTTCATGCCATCACAGGGTGTGATACTGTGTCAGCCTTCGTCGGACATGGGAAGAAATCTGCCTGGGCAACATGGAACACACTGCCAGAACTCACTGATGCCCTGCTGAGTCTGGCAAATGCACCCACAAGCATCCAAGAGGATACAATGCATGTCATCGAGAGGTTTGTCATACTCCTGTATGACCGCACAAGCAAATGCAAGGACGTCAACAAGGCGAGAAAGCAGCTCTTTGCAAAGACGAACTCTGTTCAGAACATCCCGCCAACCTACGCTGCTCTGGAGCAGCATGTGAAGAGATCTGCCCTTCAGGGTGGTCATGTCTGGGGCCAGGCATTGGTACCAACGCCCGTGCTCCCTCCACCAACAGACTGGGGCTGGCATCGGAGTGATGATGGGCTCTACACACCACTCTGGACCACACTCCCTGAGGCATCCAAGGCCTGCTATGAGCTGGTGTCTTGCGGATGCAAGAAAGGCTGCAAAAACCGCTGCAAGTGCAAGAACGCTTCACTGCAATGCACTGGTCTATGTTTCTGTGAAGGCGAATGCCAGTAGATTGGGACAGAAAACTTGCTAACCAACATTATGATCTGTAGACATTCATAATTCTGGTGACCAGATTTGAAAAGTTCAGAATCATAATTAACATAGTGTGGCAAAATCTACGTTATTGTATTACATGTATGTACTGCAGTATTACACAAGTACTGTGCCTAGAGACT
>NC_090739.1:86764637-86777137 GCF_036898095.1 Palaemon carinicauda
AGATTGCATTTTGGTAGCGAAGGGAGTTTAGTTGCCTTTGGGCGCTCAAATTGACAAGTCCCTCACTTGAGAGGGTAGTTGTGTACTGTGTACTTACGAACGAACCTTTTGTAATAAATGAAGAAAACCCATATTCCGACGTCTCATTATCCATCAAACAAGGGTAATATTGATGTCAGGTGTAAAATTATGTCTGTTTGTTTATGCTGTGAGCGAAGTGGTTTCTTTTAGCAGGTAAAATAAAAGTTCAAGATGCAGAGATACACAAGGACTAACATAGCAGACGCTGCTGCTGCCAGAGATGAGAACGATGGAGCAGTGGGATATAGCGTTGCCGATGAAGAATATAGACAGGAAACTAGAAAGGAAGATTTTGAAGTTAGATAACTTACAACAGTTAATGAACAGATTGTTGGTGGAACGAGAACCCGAGCGACTCGCAACCACAGCATATCCCACATACATGGATGAAGTCCAAATGCACACAAGTAAAAGTAAACATACACAGCCGAGTGAAGATACACAAATTGTAGTTTGGAAGTTGCCAGAACTCCAGACAAGTGTTAGGTCTTTTGATGATCAGCGGCCTAACAAAGGGTTTCAGTCGATTGACATGTTTTTGAGAGATTTTGCAATTACCATATATGGGTGGTCAGAAAGAAAAAAGCTATTCAAGTAATTAGATTGCTGAAAGATGCTCCTGCAATGGAGGTAATGTGTTGGTCACAAGACAATTTAAGAAGTTATACTGAAATAAAATGACGTTAGATCGAGAAGTATGCCTTGCCTGATACGAGAAAGGGAGATATAAAAGAAAATAACAAACCCAAAATACGGGAAGGTGAATACGTTCTTAATTTGCAACTCGCATTTTTTGGGACTGAGATTCGTTTGCTACCCGGAGTGCCAATCTCCCAGAAGGTGATGAAAAAAGTAATTGCCCGTAAACGTATTCGCAGATTAGTAAACCCGTATTTATATGGTTATTTGTACGATGACAATCGCTCGTTAGCAGTCATAAAGAATGCGATACAACACATTTTAGACAGTTTGCCAGAAGAAAAAAATGACTGGGAATAACTGGCCCGATTCCGAGACGTTGGCAGCCATGAGAGGCACTCGACCCCCAAAGAGAGGTAAGGGGTAAAAGCAGTTAGCAAATTAGAAGGTGTTGGCAGTGTGGGGTAGAGGGACACCAACGAGTGGAAGGCCCCACCCAAGGATCTGCCCGCTGTTACACCTATCTCGAGAGTGCTCAGCAAAAAAAAAAAAATATATATATATATATACATATATATATATATATATATATATATATATATATATATATATATATATATATATATATATATATATATATATATATATATATATATATATATATATATATATATATATATATATATATATATATATATATATATATATTTGGGCTCAGGCCATGCCGTCGTGATGGAAGTTCCTTCATTAGTAGCTTCCTAGGTATATTTGACTACAGTGATATATCCCAGAGAATTTACCAAAGGTATCCAGAATTCTAACTCCTGGAGCGAATATCCCTTAAAATTCTAAAAGGAATATCGCGTAATATCAGAGGACGTATTCTTGACACGTCTCATGGCTATCTACACCCCCAATAGTGCTCCCGCTTCGAGGGGAAAGAGTGGCAAGAATAAGGAGAGTCGTTAAAGAGACAACGCTCTCGACACTCCTACTGTACTGTAAATAGTGCGTCGAATCGCCACTGCGAGGCGCCACCAAGCCATTCTTTCTCTTGTAGCTTCGTTGACCGGTGTTATCCCGTGTTATCTCTCGCTATTTTGGAGTTATTTGTTGCTATGATGTCTTCAGCAGCCTCATCAGCTTCTGGAAAGTTAAGTAATATCTTTGAATTGTGTAAATGTAAGCTCTTGCCAGTTTTGCTTTTCGATTGAGATCGTAATTAACGTAACAAGAGCTGTTGCCAGCCGGATGGCGTCATGGACGCTGTCATTCTTTCTGTACATTTAGTTAGCCAGAATGACCCTTCCCGGCATTATTTGCTTTAATAACTTTAGCTATATAGAATTTTAGCAAGGGATTCTTATATTATGTCATCCTTGTCGTGGATTTGGCTATTTATGATCGAGCCTCATGGGTGCTAGGCTTCCTAGCCTAAGCACCTACACACTTCTTGCATGATATAACCTTCCTAGTAAAGTTTTATTGAAGCTCAGGCAATATTTTACACATTTATGATATTACTGCCTTATGTTTTCCTCTTCCAAGATAGTATACAATAGAGTTTTGGTGAACGATTATCAATGCTCCTAGGCTACTAGCCTATTGGCTTTAGTATACTTTCTTATATGTCCCCATTGCTCTTGTACTGTCTTTTAAGGGGAGACTGACACCTCCTATACCTTTTAAGTCGATGCTAATCTCCTAGGAGATTTAAGAGCAATCCCCCTTCCCTCTTATTAGCCTAGGCTATTCTCAGTTTACTTTGCTGCAAACCGAGTTCTGGCAAAGTTTTACTGAGATGTTTCGTTTTCTTTCTCCTAACCACTGAGTCAGTTTTGAGTTTAGAACGGGACATCAGAGTAATAAGTCTGTGTTAGGCATCTTACTGTCTTGGTGAAAGGATTTCCCATGTCGGGTTAAGCTGCTTTTACAGGAGGCTAGACCTCCCTCGTCCATATGTGGAGAGTTTTGTATGACAATCCCTCCCTCCTTGGTCTAGCAGACAGTCCTGTGCTGGTAGATCTTAGACCGAAGAAATGACTTCTTCACTGCCTAAGGTCTCTGGTACGAGATTCTGTTCTCTTGTGAGATTGTGCCCTGTGTGCCGCTCTCTCACTTGACTAACCCAACCTGGGGAAATAATTTCTCCTACCTGAGGTTACTCCATGAGACCAAAATCCCTTAAGTTGGGTAGTGCCTTCGAGCATTACCTTACTTGTAGGACATCTACCCCCTCCCCTCTGTCTCTTTCGTGTTGGAGGAGCCAACACTCTCCTGGCCGTCTTTCTACATTTGACCCTAAGGGTAATTTGTAGAACTGGCGTGAGGTTCCCTATCTGCTGCCGGCCAAGCCGGCTGCGGCTTGTACCCTCGTATTCTTTAGAATGTTCTTCAGTCCTCCCTTCGACTGCCTTCCATAGCCCATATGGATGGGATATGGTTGGGTGGAAGCCTAAATAAAATTCCCCCTTCCGCTTGAACCCTTATTTTGGATGTAGGCCGGCAAGGCTGAGCTCTTGTCTTCCTCCATACTCTCTTTTTCTCTGCCTTTCGTTTTACTGGCCCTGTCAATTGTCTGCCAGCCGGCAGTTGCTCTGCCGCCGCTTACTGTGGGCGTTGCTGATCGACGACCCAACGACAATAGACATACTGGAACCGGCTGCTGGCTACTGAGTTGCTGCAGCTGGCCACCCATAACTTGGACATTTGCCCCCGGCTGCCGCCGGGTCCTACTTGATTGAAGGATCCTTGGCTGCCGGCCGGCAGAACCGCCAGCTGGCTGCCGGCTGCCGCCCATTACTTTGAAGACAGTATCTGCCTTCAATAGCCCAGAATAGACCGGCATATGCCGGCTTGCCCGGCATATGCCGGCTTGCCCGGCATATCTCGGCAGGTCCCGCATGTGCCGGCTGGCCCGGCAGGACTGGCGACATGACAGTCAGTGCTGTAGCCCAAAAGTTTTTTCCAACCTACAAGGTGCTTCATGGGCAGCCTATTGTGAGACCATCACATATAAGAGAGCGATTCTCTTTACCATAACGGTTATTAACCAATATTGTCTTTAATCCCCAATATTGAACCTAGAAGATTGTGTTAAGAAGACACTCTATATCAAAGGATATCATCTTCCCCTAAAAAATCTTGAAGAATTTAGCATTCAATATCGGAGGAGGTCATAGCAATTGGCTGGACAGGAAAGACATGTAGGTGTCTTTCATATCTCTAGCTTACCCTATCCAAGCTAATATTATTAATAATATGTATGCTTAAATCTGAGAATTTCACCGAATACTTATATGCTTTTCTTTCTTTACAGGAGGAGCATCCTGAGTGCGGGAACAATTTTTGCAGGGTCCGTAGTAAAAACTTCTACGGCCATGGCATGTGCAGGGCCCACGCTTGCTGAGCAGTCTCTAAGGGGGCTCTCAAGTACTGGGACCGACAGGTATGTACCGGTTGTGAAAAACTGGTTAAAGAGGCTTTTGACGACCAAAAGTCTACTGAGTCAAGGGACGCAGCAAGGGAGACGCTGCGAAAATGGGTCAGGGGCCTCCACAAGAACACCTCTGGCCCATACCTTCCTAATGAAAAGATGAGGGCTTGTCTTTTCCCTAGGGCATCTTCGGATGCAGTTATTACCCAGGCTCAACCTGAGATTCCCCTTGTTCAGATTCCGATAGAATCTGAAGTTTCGGATGTCTTGGAGAGCATCCAATTAGAGGACAGCATGTCAGTTGTCTCGGAGGAGACTGAGAACAATCTCCTAGTGGAGGAACTGGATCAGGCGGAGGACGTTCCACCTGAGGCCGAAGTCGAGAAAGCGAAAAAGATTTCGGTATCATCAGCCACGGTGACTGAACCGGTGCCTTCGACTTCTTCCGCTACACCCCAGTTAAATTCCATCACGAGTACGTTGCACTTGCTGTTGTCCATGGTGCAGGACATTCAGAAGAAATCGTCTGAGAAAGAGGCTTCTCTTTGGATGGAAATGCATCAGCTGGTTGCAACACGTTTAGCCCCAAAGAAGCTAAACATCAAGGATCTCCCCGCCTTCTCTGACATCAACCCCTGGAGGTACGCAGAGACTATGTCTATGTCGGGGGGAAGATCTTCCTCTCAGAGAAACTGGGCAATGTCCCAGTAGAGGAAATTGAGTTCTGGCCCAGCAAAGGGGCCTATCTGGATTGCTATGTCCGTCTAAAGACGGAACCTGCATCCAAAGAGGAGACAGAGCCGAAGGAAACCATCGTTATTGAACTCTCTAAGGCCCAGGCCTTATATACAACCACCTTGAAGGAGAGGGCCTTTACTAGCTCCAAGGTGCCGGCTCTCAGCAAGAAGCACCCGTCCTTCATTGCTGACCCCAAACGTGCCTTTCCCTTTATGGACAAAGGGCTTAAGACAGCCTTAAAGGCAGTTGAGGCAGGGAAACCGTGCCCTACACTGAAAGAGTGTAGACCCTTCTCCCTCGCCTTTCCATCAGATGATGCATACTGGAAGGATGTTCACAACACCTTCACAGTTAGGAAGCTGGAGGCAGATATTGCCGGACGACAGTTCGGCGAAGACCTCCTGAAGCTGTCAGACTTTCTCCTGCGCAGAGAACTGGAGACGAAAGAACGTCTTGCTGCTTCCTTGTCTCCTGCAGACCGGCCTAGAGACAATGACAAGCATCCCGGATACCCCAGATATGTACATGGTCTTCGCCAAATCTCATTTGGCGACAGTCACCAAGGACCTGTACAACTTTATTAAAGCCCGAAGGGCTTGCAGAGAGTTTGTGTTTGCCTCGGCTGCGGTGAGACACGAACCAAGGAAGCTGATAGCTACCAACATCTAGGGAAAAGACCTCTTCCCAAGCGAAGTGGTCAAAGAGGTCGTGGACAAAGTCGCTACAGAGAACAGAAACCTTCCCTCTAAATGGGGCTTGTCCTCTAAAAGAAAATCTTCAGCTGATGAGGGTCCCCAGCCAAAGAATAAGTCGAAACGACCGAGAGAGCCCTCTCGGCCGAAACAACAGCAACAGCTTCCTGTAGCCACGGTGCCCCAGACGGTGGCACAACCACCCACCACCTTCCAACTGGTGCCCCAAACGCTTGCGACCCAATCGCCTGTGTTCACCCCAGTTTTCGAAAGGCAGTCGACAACCTTTAGGCCGAAGTTCGAGGTTCCTTTCAAGGATCCTTCCGACGCCCCTTCAGAAGTAGGGGCAACCAAGGTGGACGTGGCCAAGGAGGTAAATCCTCCACCCAGCACTCAAAGTGAGATGCTACCGGTAGGAGGGAGACTTTTCCTCTTTCGGGATCGTTGGACCTTCGATCCCTGGGCCCACAGCCTAATCAAGAACGGACTAGGGTGGAGTTGCAGCTCAACTGTACCAAACTTCCCCTAATTCTTCCAACACTCAACCCCCATATTGGAAGAATATGTTCAGGAACTCTTGAACAAAAGAGTTATAAGGAAGGCAAAGTCCATCAGATTCCAAGGAAGGCTATTTTGTGTTCCGAAGAATGACTCGGAAAAGCTCAGAGTCATTCTGGACTTGTCACCACTCAACAAGTTCATAGTGAACTACAAGTTAAAATGCTGACCCTTCAACACATCAGGACCCTTTTGCCCAAACGAGCATACACACTTTCCATAGACATGACGGATGCGTACTGGCATGTTCCAATCACCCGTCAAGTTTCCCCCTACCTGGGATTCAAACTACAAAAAAGAAAGTACTTTTTCAGAACCATGCCCTTCGGCT
The DNA here is from genome assembly GCF_036898095.1 of Palaemon carinicauda. Classification (NCBI taxonomy): domain Eukaryota; kingdom Metazoa; phylum Arthropoda; class Malacostraca; order Decapoda; family Palaemonidae; genus Palaemon; species Palaemon carinicauda. The sequence goes on from NC_090739.1 coordinate 86,771,113, forward strand.
TGAACATAGCTCCAAGGGTATTCACCAAGCTTGCAAATGCAGTCATTCATCAACTACGCTTAAAAGGAATCCAGGTGGTAGCCTACCTGGACGACTGGTTGGTGTGGGCAGCATCCGAGGAAGAGTGCAGGCAAGCCTCCAAGGAAGTGATCCGGTTCCTGGAACACTTAGGATTCAAGATCAACTTGGAAAAATCTTGACTATCTCCAGCTCAAAAGTTTCAGTGGCTGGACGTCCACTGGAACTTGCAGTCACACTGCCTTTCCATTCCGTCAAAGAAGAGGAAAGAGATAGCAGGATCTGTCAAAAGACCTCCTCAATCCGCAAGGATATCAAGAAAGCAACAGGAGAGAGTGTTGGGGTCCCTCCAGTTCGCCTCAGTGACAGATCCAGTATTTAGAGCACAAACAAAAGATGCATCAGGAGTTTGGAGAAAATACGCATCAAACGCTCGAAGAGATCTACAAAGACCGATACCAAATCGTCTGTGATCACTACTCAAGCCATGGTCGGAGGCCAAGAACCTAAGGAACAAGGTTCCCTTACAACCACCTCCAACGTCATTCACCGTTCACACAGATGCCTCGAAAGAAGGGTGGGGAGGTCACTCTCATCACCGGAAAGTCCAAGGAACCTGGTCTCCCCTCTTCAAAACCTTCCACATCAATTTTCTGGAAGCCATGGCAGTTTTTCTTTCTCTGAAGAAACTGAAACTCCGCTGCTCACTCCACATCCGTCTGGTTCTAGACAGCGAAGTCATAATGAGATGCCTAAACGGACAGGGCTCGAGATCGCCTCACATAAACCAAGTGATACTGGCCATCCTCCGTCTAGCGGAGAAGAAAAGATGGCACTTGTCAGCAGTCCAACTTCAAGGGTTCCGCAATGTGACAGCGGACGCTCTATCCCTAGATGCAAGATCATTCTCATTCATCTTACGCAAAGTCCCAGGACTGCAGATAGACCTCTTCGCAACGAGCGACAATAAGAAGCTACCCCGGTACGTAGCCCCGTACGAGGATCCTTTAGCGGAAGCAATGGATGTAATGTCCATAGATTGGAACAGATGGTCCAAGATCTACCTATTCCCTCCAACCAATCTTTTGCTGAAAGTCCTCGACAAACTGAGATCCTTTCGGGGGACAGCAGCAATAGTGGCCCGCAAGTGGCCCAACAGCGTCTGGTTCCCTCTAGTAACGGAACTACGCCTGAAGCTGATCCCGTTGCCGGACCCAGTTCTGACTCAGCAAGTGCAGAAATTGACTGTATCAGCTTTATCAGTGAAAACACAGAACCTTCATCTCATGATTTTCTCACCTTAGCGGTCAAGAAACGGTTTGGGATTTCTAGGTACAGTATTAACTTCTTAGAAGAATACAAGTCAAAGTCAACAAGAAGACAATATGAGTCTTCCTGGAAGAAGTGGGTGGCCTTTGTCAAGGCGAAGAAACCTAAGGAGATTTCTACAGATTTCTGTTTGTCCTTCTTCATCCATCTTCATGAACAAGGTTTAGCAGCCAATACGATTACTACATTTAAATCTGCCCTAGCCAGATCAATGCTTTACGCCTTCCAGGTAGACTTTTCCAATGAGATCTTCAACAAGATTCCTAAAGCCTGCGCTAAACTTCAGCCCGCAGCTCCTCCTAAGCCCATTTCATGGTCTTTGGATAAGGTTCTTCACTTAGCATAAACCCTGAACAATGAGGACTGCTCGCTGAAAGACTTGACTGAAAAAGTGATATTCTTATTTGCACTAGCCTCAGAAGCCAGAGTTAGCAAAATAGTGGCCCTCTCGAGGGATGATGGCCACATTCAGTTCACAGACAAAAGAGAACTGAACCTCTTCCCGGACCCGACGTTTCTCGCCAAGAATGAGCAGCCCACTAAGAGATGGGGTCCCTGGAGAATCTGCCTTCTGAAGGAAGAAGCATCCCTCTGCCCAGTGGAATGCCTGATGGTCTATCTTTGTAGAACTTCACACTTTAAGGGAGGTCAGCTTTTCAGGGGAGAGACTTCCAGTTCAACGTTATCCTTGAAACAGATAAGGGCGAAAATCACCTATTTTATATGCAGAGCGGATCCAGACAGTACACCCGCAGGTCATGATCCGAGAAAAGTTGCCTTGTCTCTGAATTTCTTTCAGACGATGTCGTTTGAAAGCCTTCGTGCTTATACTGGATGAAAATCGTCCAGTGTTTTCTTCAAGCACTACGCAAAGCAATTACAAGAAATTAAATTTCATGTGGTGGCGGCAGGCAGTGTAATAAAACCTACCGCTTGATTGCTGCGAAGAACAGTGCACTATTTGGGACTTTTGGTGAAGGGTGTACATGATAAACTTTCAAGTCATATCATGTTGAGTATTGTGTTTAGTGATGACACTATAGACTGTTCTATTCACACGGGTGACTTTAAGCATAACAGACTGACACAAGTGCCAGGCATACCTATATGCACAGTGTTCCTAGTAACAACAAAATACATAGTGAAATTCTTATATTTCCCATAGAGTGGCTGGTGTTTCCTTTTCAGGTGAAACTGATTTTTATTTTCTGTTATTACTGTTTATACTTCTATGCAGAATTGTTCAGTGTAATATGTAATTGATTACATCTATGATTTCTAAATTTATTGTAATAAACAATAGAACGAATCTTTGCGCCTCTTTCTCCCCCAACATTCCAGTTTAAGTATAAATTCAGAGCATCCTTGATTCTTTTGATATTTAAGAAAATATCGGAACTAATATTACTATTGTTCTAAGCAAACAGGTAAGAACTTATTGTACTAGACTGTTCATTTTACTGTTTAAGGTTTCCTACACGTATATAAACCTGTCTGTCTCTTTAACAACAGACCGGGGAGGTACCAGTAACTTGCACAGATCAATACCATCCAAGTACAAACTATACTTTACGTATATGATGACACTAATATAAAAACTGTTTGCTAGAATGTTACCTTGAACTCACAATCCTCGGGTTTTTTTCCTTGAGTCTGCCCAGACTCTTCCCTGTAGGGGGCAGGAAGCACTGACATATTTCATGATCAGCTGATTGATGTATAACGGTAACATCAAGTGTCTCTAGGTCTAGAAGACCAAAAGGAAAGATTTATCTTGAGATGGACGGCACTATTGAAAATCCACAGATACATTAATGCTCTGGTAATCTTCCATCACGACGACATGGCCTGAGCCCAAAAAACAGATTTTGAGCGAAGCGAAAAATCTATTTTTGGGTGAGGTAGCCATGTCGTCCTGATGGACCCACCCTCTTTTTGACAAAAGGATAATGAATCCCTCCCTATGGTACTGTATCTGCAACACCTGCAAAGCTACAAAGAATGGCTTGGTGGCGCCTCGCGGTGGCGATTCGGCGCACTATTTACAGTACAGTAGGAGTATTGAGAGCGTTGTCTCTTTAACGACTCTCCTTATTCTTGCCACTCTTTCCCCTCGAAGCGAAAGCGCTATTGGGGGTGTAGATAGCCATGAGACGTATCAAGAATACGTCCTCTGATATTACGCGATATTCCTTTTAAAATTTTAAGGGATATTCGCTCCAGGAGTTAGAATTCTGGATACCTTTGGTAAATTCTCTGGGAAGCTACTAATGAAGGAACTTCCATAAGGACGACATGGCTACCTCACCCAAAAATAGATTTTTCTCTTCGCTCAAAATCCGTTTTATATATATATATATATATATATATATATATATATATATATATATATATATATATATATATATATATATATATATATATATATTTCTTTTTTTATTTGTTTATTTTTGCCAGTCTGTTTATTACATGGCATGCCTATCCCAGGTCGGAGTGTCCTCCATATATCATAGACTATTGACCGCGAGTGCCACCTCCTCCCTGAGTGAGGAACTTGGGGGGGGGAGGAGTAATATCCTAATTCATGTATGGATATGCGTGTTGTACATCAAGGTAAATCCGCTGTTTAATCATGAGAATTCCACAAAAACATGTAACTCAGCATATTGTTGTAGCAAGATTACATTTTGGTAGCGAAAGGAGTTTAGTTGCCTTAGGGCGCACGATTTGACAATTCCCTCCCTTGAGAGGGTAGTTGTGTATGGTGTACTTAAGAAAGAACCTTTTGTAATGAATGTAGATTTCGGAGGTTTTAGTGATATAAGGTGTTTAGGCAGCAATATGTATCAGAGCAACCCACCTTTAGAAGAAAATAGCGAAATTTGTACAACTGAGGAAAAGAAGAACAGGAGACATTCGTCAAAGTCTATCCCTGTCTTCACGTGATCACGGCACATAGATTCGTTAGAACAGACTAGAAGAAAAAACGGAACTATAAAAGTTGTCGACAGATTTCTCTAGATGGAGAGAGTATTTTTATTTTCATGAGACGATTTCCCCCCATAAGGTTTTCTTTCTTTCTCTTTTCCTTCGGAAAAATAAAGGATCGTTACTCTTTTGATAGTGTGACGGAGAAATGGCGTCGTCAAATCAAGGTTAGTATAAAAATTATTCTCTTGTAGTGGAGTTCCAAATAAAATCTAAAAAAGACTTGGAGCACGACTGCGTCCTGACTACAAGTGGGAGGAAGAAAAAAAGTAGTCTGAAGATCAATGAAATTGTAATAATTAACAAAGTGTGACTTACAGGATAGACCTGAACTAGTAATCCAGAGAAAACAAAGGTGATAGACCTCCTCCAGTTTACAAGGGTCATTGTTGGAATCAAGAGAATGTACAGTCTATTTTAGGAATTCCAAGTGATTGTTACTAAGAACTTTAAAAGCATTATGCTTTGAGTCTGATGCGGAAACAGACCGATGGAACCAAGAAAACCAAAAGAAGTGAAAACATTTCAAAACAAAATTTCTGATAAGCTTGGTTTGTATCATAAAAAAAGAATTCCACGGAAGTAGAAAAGCCTATCATAAAATGTTTTCCTTCACAAAAGGATTTTAGCAGAACATATTTTATAGTATAAAATATTGTTTTTGCAAAATGATATCAGATGTTATATAATTGAAAGTGAGAATGTTGTTGCTAATATTCTTTTTAACGATATGCATTACCAGTGACGATATTTGTGGTATTGATATTTTGTACACAATAATGTTTATATTCTATGCAACGAAAAGATTCCAGCTAAAAAATTTGTGAATATTACCTCTATTTTGAATTGGGTTGTCAGAGATCAGCATACTTTTCCCGTTTATGAATAGTAATTTAAGTCTCTCTCTCTCTCTCTCTCTCTCTCTCTCTCTCTCTCTCTCTCTCTCTCTCTCTCTCTCTGAGATCACGAACAATAATACAAAGATGGGTTATTCATTATGAGGCAACATCATCATTATCATCATCATCTCTTACGCCTATTGATGCAAGGGGCCTCAGTTATATTTCGCCAGTCGTCTCTATCTTAAGATTTTGATTCAATATGTCTCCATTCATCGTCTCCTACGTCACGTTTCATAGTACTCAGCCATGTAGACTGGGGAACTCTTCTAGGGCCTTGTGTAGCCTAGTTGAAAGTTTGTTGAACTAATCTCTATTAGGGAGGGCGAAGAACATATCCAAACCATCACCATCTACTCCTCATTATTATCTCATCCAGAGTTGGCCCTTGAGTAATCTCTCTTATAGTTTCATCTTTAATCCTGCCCTGCCATTTAACTGCCGATATACTTCAGAGGGCTTGTTCTCAAGTCTGCAAAATCTGTATAATTTCAGGTGATTTGATTTCCAAATTTCATTTAATCTAGCCATTGTTTTTTTTTTTTTTTTTTTTTTTTTTTTTTTTTTTTTTTTTAATCTTTCATTGAACTCCAATTCTGAAGATCCTGTATTGGAGATTATAGCTCCTAAATATTCAAACGATTTAAAATTATATTTCATCTTCTATTACATATTCTCTTCTCATCATCTCTTGCTTTTTTCTAGTTGTCTTGAGCCCAACCTCGTTTAATATTTCATTTATTCTGGTAAACAAGCCTCGCGTACTGCAGATAAGGACAGCGTCAACAGCA
>NC_090739.1:86782137-86784155 GCF_036898095.1 Palaemon carinicauda
TTCCCCCTTCACTATCTTCTCTACTTCCTCCAATTAAATTTTTGGCCTCCGCTAAATCGTTAGAAATCCTATCACGAATGGCCAAAAGGACATCTTTCTTAGAGCTCGCAGGCTTCAGCGGAAGACCTAACCATTACTCACATACAACTAAATGTTTTCTACTCAACACCAGCAAATGCTTAATACAGTCGACCGAACCTGAAAATTCGGCCGGATCCAATACAAAATCCTCCATAGTAATAAATATATCAGGGGAGAAAAGTATTGAAAAATAAACTAAGTGCCGTTCGACTGACCAAAACACTGAGTACACCTGAGAACACTCCTGTCACGGTCACCAATTTGTTACGACCCCTGGGAGGCGTAACTAAAGGTCTTTCAATGATTGTTGTCTGTAAAAATGTAACTCAGGGCTAATGGTCAGAGGAAACATCACAATATTTAATACTTAAATCTAACAAAAATACAAGTCAACCTTGTCTGATATTGCAAATACCACAACCATACGATCAAAAATACCCAATACACATAAGACTGAATCACTCTGGATTCCCTATAATTAATGAGCAAAGGCTCAAACAAAGATATAATAAAAATAAATGATTAACCCGATAGGATCCTTAAACTTAACTGGCCAGACCAGACATTAACATTAAATTAACTAATAGACTAAAAGATGTCGTAGTTACTAAGCACATGAAAATAATTGTAATTCATTTCCCTATTATATAACAACACAGCACACCTGCCTTTAACTATCTTCACCGGGATAACCGTACCTTTGGTCACCACGACAGTAGTAATATGACACAAAATATATATATAAGTACACTAATCTAACTACTAAAATGAATACAAGGCCTTTCACTTCTCAGTAAGAATAAATGAGGAGAGAGGCACAACTAAGGACGTTATCCTCTCTTCCTTTCAATAAGTAGGGCAGGCACAGTATGCCAGGTCCAATAATCCGATAACAAGCAAACAGATACTCTGCCTTACCTGGCAACGGCCTCCCTACTGGCCACCTGACGAGCATGCAAGCTCCCAACACCACTGCAGCTGCAATAATTAACTGGGACCAAGTAAACAGAGACTCGACCAACTCCCTGGGATCTCCCTCACGTTAGGAAACGGCGGGGCAGACTCCAGTCGCAGGTGACAGTAGCACCTGCCAGTCTCTGGACTACACTGTCCAAAAGCAAGGCAACACTCGAGTCGCAGGTGAAAATGTGGAGGATTTATTTTTGCTTTATTCTAATTTTTGTGTTTGCCAAATCCTGAGAGAGAGAGAGAGAGAGAGAGAGAGAGAGAGAGAGAGAGAGAGAGAGAGAGAGAGAGAGAGAGAGAGAGAGAGAGAATTTCATTTGCTTTAGTTTTGCTAAATCGCACGTGCGCGGGAGAGAGTGTGTGTGTGTTTGTGTGTGTGTATGTGTGTTTGTGTGTCCGGGTTGCGCGCCGAAGAACAAGTGGTAGTTAGCGAATGATTGTTTGTAGTAGGAAAGACTGTCGGTATATTTGAGGTTGTTTGTTTACATTATTTTTAGCTAGGTTACGACAGTGGTGAATGTTTCGGAGCGAATGCTTTTTTTATTTGACTGCAGCTTAAGGCAGTTGTGTGAACGTTGGATTATATATATTTTTCTTACCAGCGTTGGAAGTGTTCATTGATTTTCTGAGTAAGTACAGTTTTGTTTATCTTTGCTTATTGTGATTGTGAATGATAGGAACAATTTATTATTTATCTTTGATTATAGTGCGATAGTTCAGTTAGCTAGAAGTGTTCGTAAGTGTTTTTCTTTTTTATTTTGGCCGGCCGTGATTCCTCCTTTGGAGAGAGTTCACTTGAATGTGAAATTGACTGTTGATGACCAGGCTTGTTTAAGGAACTTGTTAGAATGCTTTAGTGGATTGACCAACTGTTGAAGACCTGGCCTGTTTATTACAATTAAGATTTCGGATAATGATGATAATGATGATGATGATGATGATGATATCGACAACGATGACACCCATGACCC
>NC_090739.1:86792155-86802155 GCF_036898095.1 Palaemon carinicauda
ACTATACATCGCAACCGCAGGGGACAATTAGTCATCACAGCCAAAGATGAGCCCACCAAGACCTACCTTGAGCAGCAGGATAATGTGCTCATGCTTGACATTAACAGAAGGCCCACCACTATCATCATAGTATATGACCTGGAACTGGCACTTGAACCTATACTCCAACATCCCTCCATCATCACTGTCAGAGATGTGAAGGAAGGCCGGGGAGATCCCATAAGTTGGAGACTGTCTTCAAAGGATCTCGTCCTCCTCACCTCCTTCTGCCTTTGGGGCACATTCCGCACCGAAGAGTACTTTGAAGACGCACTAAGATGGCTTCCGGTGTCAGAAGTTTGGCCACCACAAGAGCCTCTACACAGTCCAGAGATCTGTGGAGTTTGCAGCAGCAGACAGCACCCTAGAGCCCACTGCTTGCCAGGCACAAGGAAGAGCACAAAATCATCGCCCGCTGTTCAAACTGTGAGGATCCAATCATGCTTGGCATGATAGATGTCCCCACAGACTTCAGCGTATCGCAGACCGCCAGGGAGCAGACTGCCAATACAACCTCCACCCACGTCAGCCACATCGAACGCAGCCACCTCTAATCAAACAAAACCCTCCACCATCAAACCACACCTCCCAACAAAATCTACCTACCTTTCCAGACATGCCCTTCCTGAACTTCCCTCTCCGCCAACTCCCCCTCCAGCACCTAAACCTCAACTTCCTCTCAGATCTCCTCCCAAGACAAAATGATCCCCAACCCATACTCCTCGCACTCCCTCACCTCACCCACTAAAAACCTACCTCATCCTCCTCCGCACCTGTAACTCACACACCCAACACTTCCCACTCCTTAAAAGAATTCCCCAACTCTACTAACTCCACCGTTACAAACAAACCAAGCACCTCACACCCCTCCAAACGTTCTCCAATCATTGACAGCAATGAGTACGACCGCTCTGCTTGCCCTATGGATGCTCTTCTAGCAGCTATCAGCAATATCCTTCGCAACTTCCTGTGATCCTGTAAAATTAAATTAACACAGAAGTCTCTTGATGACTTCGAGTTTGACACATCGTACGGAACTAAAATCTCAATTCCCTTCATCCTCCTGCAAACGAACCTAATACAACCACTTGCAACAACCAAAACACCCAAGAAAGTGACTCCAATGGAACGTTTGCGGACTTCGAAACAGTTCGCATTCCTCCAATCTCAAACCTCAGTGCAAGACACTGACATTATCATACTATAAGAAACTCGGCTTAATGAGAACATACCATTGCGTTCTCAGGATACAAAGGGTACACAACGTATCCATCACTAACGACAAGAGGACTAACCACCCTTGTCAAAAGCAGCATCCCCTCCAAATTACTACCAAGCATAGACTGGGACAGAGGCAGAGACTCTTAGTGTCCCAGATATCTCTGGTAGCCAAAACGCTAACATTCCATAACATCTACGAGTCCCCAGCAAAAAGCATCAATGCGGAGGCGCTCTTCGCTGCAGCCTCCAATGATGACTCAATTATTGCAGGCGACTTCAACGCTCACCGCCAGTTCCTGAACTCAAGATCAGAAACAAATCAAACAGGCAGACACTTGCATGCCCTATTGGAAGAATATCCTGATGTAGCACTGCTTAACAACGTCACAGAAGCCACCCATCTAAAAGGAGGTCGCCTAGATCTCACCTTCCTCTCCAGTGCCATACAAAGAGGCGCAAATGGCAACTACATCCTGTACTAACTAATGATCACTTTACTATTGAAGTTAAACTTGAATTGGAGAAGTACCCCCCTCCTCCTCCACCAGCAAAAAGGTGGAACCCAGAGTTTGCTAAATGGGAAAAATTTGAAACAGCTATGACAGCGTGGGCTTGGGAATAAATCAAAAACCCTCACAATGATATCTTCACGCTATCACTCGACTTCAGCAAACAACTAGAGGTAGCAGCCAGTGTTTCCATGGCTCAAAAAAAGAAATCAGAGAAGAAACACGCTGATGCCTGGTACTATAACAGTCGCATCAAAGAAATGAATGCCAGAATAAACAGGACCAGAAAACTTCTCTGAAGACAGAACTAATGAGCTACATAATTTACTTGTAGACATCATCAAACATTCTGAGTAAGTATCACTGGAAGTAAAAATAGACAAATGGTACTCATGGTGCAACGAGGTCAGCTTCAGCACATTCCTAGCCAAGATATGGGGCTGGTTTAACAAAGTCTCTGGGAAGTATAATCCACCCAGAGTCACACACCCAAACCTTCAGCTGAAGCCAAGAGGATGGCTAACAACTTTGCGGACAGAGCAAAAAGCACCAACCTACCTCTAAAAACTATAAATAGGGAAAGAATACTGCTCCCAATCAGGAACAACGTCATTGAAGCCGCCTGCAACATGGTAGATGATAGTGATCACTCCTACACCATGGAGGAATTTAACACGGCCCTCCTGAAAGGCAGGAAGGACACTGCCTCTGGAGCCAACCTCATCACATGCAGCATGCTGAGGAACATAGGAAACCACGCCAAATTGCTCTACTTGCATTTAATCAACGGGACGCACACGGAAAAACTACGTCCAACCACTTGGAACCAGCAGGACACAAAACCAATTCCAAAACCCTAGGAGCCATACATCTTCCGACCAATAGCTTTGATAAGCTGCACTGAGAAAGTAGCTGAGTGAATGGTACTCAACAGACTGCAGTGGAAAATAGGCCAACTACATCACCGCCTATATGCCTACAGAAGCGGCATGGGCACTCAAAAATGTATTACAGATGTCCTCTCAACAATTAATGACAAAAAAAGCCTTTGTCATATTCCTCGATCTTGAGAAAGCCTTTGAGCTAGCCAGCTCACCAGCTATACTCTTCATACTTGTTGAAAAAAGAGTGAAAGGACACATACTGGCCTGGACTCGGAACTACACACTGAACCGAGAAGCCAGAGTCACTTCCAAGTAAAAACCACCGATTTCATCCCACTAGAAAACGGTACGCCACAAGTAGACATATTAAGCCCCTACCTTTTCAATCTGCTAATTGGAGAATCTAGCCACTTTAAACCTCCCAAATTTGGTGGAAATCGTCATATATGCCGACGATATATGCATAGTATGTCCACATAAAGCTCATGCAAGAAATGCTGCTCAAAAAGCACTTGACATGATTCAAGCCAAATGCAATGAACTTGGCCTAAAGATCAACACCAACAAAACAAAAGCAATGGTTATAAGGCACTCGCAAAACCCTCAGAACTTCACACTGAGTGTCGAAGACATTGAATGGGTGAGTCAATTCATGTACCTTGGGGTAATCATTAGCAAAACCCTATCACCAGCTAATGAAGTAACTTACCTCAGAGAGAAGACAAAGATTCGTCTATCAGCCATGAGACGAATGACCTCCCTAAAACAAGAAGTATCAAATAACCTCCTAAGACTGTTTTATCTACAAGCAATTCGATCCCACATCGATTATGCAGCACCTACACTCACTGCATTGACTGACACTCCAAAAGCATCATTAGAAGTAGTCCAAAACAATAAGACTCACCAGTGGCTCTCCTATGTGGACAAGACTCTGATTACTTAGAGCAGAAACCAACCTAATTCCCCTGTCAGCTAGGATTGACTTTAGGAATAGCAGAATTATATTCAAGTCAATCATCGCAGACAGAAAAAGGCCACTCAACAATAAAATAAAAAGACTTCTACCTCTAGCTGATGAACTGGATCCGCCACACTCGCATGCAAAGAAACTACTGGACACACTCAAAGGACAAGAAAAGCTTGATAGTTACAGCCCTCCTGCCCCTTGGGCTCAGGACCCTATCAAATTTAACTTCACCATCCTACCAGCAGCAAACAAGGCTCTCTGCACACTAGAGTAACTCACTGAAGCTGCAAAGAATGCAATCAGGAACAAACCTGCGTCTCACACTTACTATACGGATGGATCAGTAGACCGTGCAATTCCTGTAGCAACTGTTGCAGTTATCTCTACATCAGGATATAGAGAAAATTGGAGACTTTCCAACCACGCCTCCACACTGCAAACTGGACTAGTGGCTATTGCAAAAGCTCTAGAACACTCTGCAAACCAACAAGATGGGAACACAACGATCCACACAGGTTCCAGAGGAGCCATTCTGGCCCTAAGCAACAAAGAACCTACAGAGAATGTTTACCTCATCACTGCAATTCAATTCTTAGCCTTGTTCCACCAAAGCAAAAACAGGCAAATAACCTTGAATTGGATTCCAAGCCATACCAAAATCTCTGGCAACGACGAGGCCGATCACCTAGCCAAGTCGGCCTTAATGTGCCAAACCATTAGCATTACTTAGCAACCTTCATTAAAAACCATTCAGAATCAAATGGCTGCCTACTGTAACATACAAAGACAAGTGAAGTAAGGCGAGCCTTCCCAGATGGATCAAGATCTGCAAAGTGGTATATTGAAGCGACAAACATACTACCACACCCAATTGCAAGACAAACACCCCGCCAGGATGCAGTTGTCAAACACATAATCACAATCATAATACCGTCTCAGCCTTTCTCCACAGCTACCCTCCACCGAGATAACGTTGCAACAACGTCAATCGGTAATCTAAGCAGCAATTAAAGAAAAACCTTCTTATCCCCCCTTCAACTTCTACGTTTGGAGCAGAACGATTGTTGGCGGCTGAGGACAACAACTCGTACTACTCATAATGAGACAGTTTTGTCTTCCCGTCCTGTTTTCGGCTTGAGAATGGGGTCGGAGTCGTCGGCAGTCTTTTTGACTTCCAACATATCTTTCTCTCCTCTCAGCTAATCTCCCTCGCTGGAATCAGAACGGGTGCTGGTGGCTGAGGGCAACAACCCATACTCCTTACAAGGAGACAGTTTTGCCTTCCCGTCCTTTCTTCAACGTTGAAGATGGGAACGGAGCCGTCGGCGGTCTTTTTTGTATCCAGCATCTTTTTCACCTTCAATCTCTCTCTTCCCAGGTCCGGCATCCCTCCCAACCCCCTTTGAAAGAAGTCTCAATAAATCAAATTATAAGTAACTTTTTATTTTTACTTTTTTTCTAGATTTACAGGTTCAGGAATTTTTTATTCCATCCTATCTCTACAACTCAAGCTGCTACAACTCCTTCCTTTCAGCTCTCTCTCTCACTCAGCTGAAATCTCACACTATTCTTCCACCTCACAACTTAAGCTTAAACCACTATGAAGTACTTTTTTACTTCACCTATATCAATATCTCCAACTGAAACGTTTCAACTCCTTCCCGAGCTCTCCTACTTATCGGGACTTACTACTATAATTCTTTTTCTCTAACTAAGACTGGAGCCAGTGGTCTCTTGGGAAGGTATATCCTTCCCACAGTCACCGACTTTTTTCTTAAAAACAACCCATCACAACCCAAAACCTATCCCAATATCCAAAAATAAATGTTGCAGAATATCCGCCATCCCAACTACCTATTCCAATAAATCCCGCCAAAACACCTACGGGCTGCAAGATTGCAAGAGCTCGTGTCTGGCCAAAAAGGGCCAAGCAATCTTCAACAACAAACAACAAATAATAAACTCACTCAGTTGCTTTCATCCAGTCTTTGAGTCACAACCTTCTCTCAGCCTATCACACAGTAATGGATGCCAGTAGAAAAGAGATGATGAATAGCGGGGAAAGTGTTTTAAATTGTGATAAAGATTGGAGCTAAATATATTGGACGATTGTTGCATGAATGTGATATGATTAGAGAATGCACGAACAAAAGGAGATAGAAAGATATATGAAAAGGATTTTATAGATGAGTGCCAAAGTTAGAATGAATATGTGAAAAAAGAGCCAGTTTCCTTCGCTATATAGAATCTGGCCGGAAATACGAAATGGACATGAAAATGAAAAATAGTAAATTGCTGAGAATACAATAGGAATAAAACGAGAAAACTGATTGATGCTTAATGTGTTACAACATTTTCATAAAGTGGTCTATTTCCTCCTGGTGTAAAGGATTCGAACTACTCATAATTTCAAGATACTCCCCCCCCCCCCGGTAACTTTAAACCAGTTTCAGATTACCGGGGATGTAGTTTAAAACCAGTTTCAAGCTATCCCTCATGTTTTCATATTACCCCTTCATCGAAATAGAAAATAATATATATGACAGTGCACATATGCATCATGCATTTATATTTTCGTATTTAAGAGAGAGATTTGTTTTCTTTTATCATGTCAAAAAGATGCTATTCATATGCTTCAGGTTCATGAGCTTCACACGGCAATTTGCGTGGAGAAATTGACACAAAAGTTCACAACGAGGTGTGTACTTTATTGCTATACTCTTTCATATTTACGAGGAAGTTTGAGATGTACTTAAAGACAAAAACACACATGCCATATTTCCGACATTGTGTTTCGAAAATAAAGAGAAAAGGATTCAATTTTATAGTTATAGTTAATGCCATTACTTGAACTTCAATTCTATAAAACACAACGTCAACTTGTTATCGTTTTGTAACCTTATTCAGTGGTACTATAAAGAAACAAGAAACAAATTTGCCACTTTTTGGATATAGCTTCTCAGGCCAGCATTCATTAATCGGTTTTCGTCAGAAAGTATCCCTTATTAGACCTCTTTGCCTTGCGGGCAGGTAATGGCAGGAACCACATGCGACGAAAGTAGGTTGTTGCTTGCGCTGCCCACCCAGATGTAGGGGGGAGAGGGAGAGAGAGAGAGAGAGAGAGAGAGAGAGAGAGAGAGAGAGAGAGAGAGAGAGAGAGTTACAAACGCTGTAACAGAGATGCTTCAGAGATTATAGCGAATCAAGGGAGACACAAAAAGCACTATAAACTTTTCGTCTGCCAGAATATAAGGTCATCCATCCCATACAGAGCAACAGTAGGGATACGATACTTGCTTATCATTATTATATTATTATTATTATTTTAATTATTATTATTTTTATTATTATTATTATTATTATTATTATTATTATTATTATTATTATTATTATTAGCCAAGGTGCAACGCTACTGGGAAAGGAAACAAATAAGGAGAATGAAATAAAGGAATGATATAAAGTTAGATTACAAAAATAACAAGAAGGCAAATGGGCATTGTATTATTAAAGAAATGTTTAAAGCAAACTTATAACAGGAAAATATAGTAAGCATGTTGATATGCCAACAAAAATAATAGAATAACTATTGTAAGAGACGATATGACAAAAGGAAACAAAGAAACATTTCAGCTGTGGCCTACAGAGAAGTATTTTTTTAATAGGTGGTCGATTCCCAAAGGAGATTACTAAAAAAATTTAGTGAGGTGAGAAGGTATGCTACGAAGTTGAAAATATTGCATCGTGTGTTTTTGTCTTTAGATACACCTTGACCTTTGTAAATTTAACAGAGTATAGTCTTCCGAGATTGTCTTTTTCGTTTTCCGAAAACCCTTTTGGATACTTATTGGACAAGTGATGCTATGATCGGGTTAACCTGGGTTTATATACACCGCAATACATCATAGATCAAGGGGGGGGGGTTTGATTTGCGACACAATGGTCATTGTAACTATCGTCCTCTTTGTGGTCACAATGAATTCTACAAATAGAGGAAACCGTACATGTAGAGACATGTAACCTAAAAATTTTGTGTTGACCCCGATCAAAAGCAATGGATTCAGATTTATAAATGATGAGATATTACGCAAAAACTATTGATTCATATTTATAAATGATGAGATATTACGCAAAAAATACAGGGGGGGGGGGGGGGTTAGTTTGAAACCAGGGGGGTGGCATGAAACCGGCTTGTAATTACCCCCGGGGTAGCTTGAAACAGGTTTCAAGTTACCCCCCGGTAGCCTGAAACCGGTTTCAAACTACGGGGGGGGGGGTAAAAATTGGAGGGAGTAATTTGAAACCAGTACACCAGTGTTTTCTCTATTTTCATGGAGAAATATATGGTATTAGATGAGAAATGTTATTGAGTAGGAGATGGAAATCGATATTATTTGAGAAATATGATTGGGCAGAGGGTCTTGATATGCGCAAACATTATGAAGACATACAGGATTTTTATAAAGAGTGTAAATGTCAGATAATAACCTATTACACATAATTTACCTGATATGAATCTTATATTAAAACACTTGAAGTTTTCTATACAGCAATCCTAAAACTACATGGAAATAGTTGGGAATTCCAATTGAGAAAAGAGTTGGACTGAAGGCAAAATCTCTAAATTATTCAAAATGTGCATACATGTTTTTAAGATGGAGGAATAACAGGAATTAATATTAAAGGAAATACTTAACAACTTAAGATTTGCAGAGTGTGACATAGTTCTATCTAGTGAATTACATGAGGAATTGCAAAAGATATTAAAATACTTGAATAGAGAAAACAGAAATGTAGGACTGAGGATGAATATGAGTAAAGCTAAGTTAGTATTTAATTAAAATGCAGATAACAACAAGAAAGGGTTATGGAAGAACATCTAGAGACTACTTGTGAAAGAAGAATAAGCACGGGATGGAGAGTATTTTATAAAATGGTCCTACTAGTATCAACTTATGCATCAGAAACTTGGTGCCTTGAATTTCTTAAAATAGCAAATTGTAACTTTCCAATTTAATCCACATTCAGGTCTGACGATTAAGTTACTAAGTTTGTTTATATTTACCTATTGTAGAATGTTCAAAGTATTTATATATATATATGTACATATATATATATATATATATATATATATATATATATATATATATATATATATATATATATATACAGACACACACACACACACACACACATATATATATATATATATATATATATATATATATATATATATATATATATATATATATATGTATATATATATATATATATATATATATATATATATATATATATATATATTTATTTATACATATCTATCTATCTATATATATATATACATATATATGTGTATGTACATGTATATATATATATTTATATATATATATATATATATATATATATATATATATATATATATATATATATATATATATATATATTGGCTTTGTGTGACACAAAGATAAAAGGGAAAGGTGAAGTGATGTTTGGTGAAATATCTGGTAGAGTGTCTGGGATTGAAAGGGGAAGAGCAAGAGAAGGTGTAGCTTTTTTGCTGAGTGAATGGATGACAGGTAAAGTAGTGGAATGGAAGGAGATATCATCTAGGTTAATGTGGGTAAGGGTTAAGTTGGGTAGGGAATGTTGAGCTTTTGTCAGTGCGTATGGGCCAGGTTGTGAGAAAAGTGAAGAAGAGCGGAATGAGTTCTGGAATGAATTAATCAGTTGTGTAGAACGACTAGGTAGAAGGAATTATCTAGTTTTCATGGGTGACTTAAATGCTAGATTGGGCGCTGGGGAGGTAGAAGGTGTCATTGGGAAGTATGGCGTACCAGGTGAAAATGAGAGTGGTGAGAGACTGGTGGATATGTGTGTTTAGGAAGAGATGGTGATAAGTTCTATCTTTTTCAAAAAGAAAGTTAAAAACAACTATACATGGGTAAGAGTGGCAAATGGAAGAGTGGTAGAAAGGGGATTAATAGATTATGTATTGATAACCAAAAGAATGTTTGGAAAATTTAAAAACGTGCACGTGTTTAGGGGTATGGCTAACGGTATGTCTGATCATTTTTTGGTGGAAGGAGAATTAGTTGTAGCAAAAGAGTGGGGGAATAGAGTAGGTGAATGTAAAAGGGAGCTAGCGAGGGTTGAAAAGCTAATAAAATCGGGGGTAAAAGGTGAAAATCAAGAATGGTTGAAAATGGCATATGACAAAGTGAAAGTAAGAGAAACGGGTAATTTAGAGGAGGAGTGGAAGTGAGCAAAAGAAAATTATTTTGGGATTGCAAGTGATGTGTGTGGCAAGAAGTTTGTTGGAGGCAGCATGAGAAAGGGCAGTTAATGGTGGAATGAAAGAGTGAAGGTATAAGTGCAAGAGA
>NC_090739.1:86812155-86817155 GCF_036898095.1 Palaemon carinicauda
GGATGATTTCAAAGTTAGGTTACGCGCGGTCTATGGGGGTGAAGAAGCCTTGGATGTAGTATTAACGTTAAGAAATACACTTAATCAAGCCACTATGACTCGGCTTAATGTTATTGAGAGAGAAGCTCTCATAGCTGATAGGCTTAATGAATATCAAGATATTTTAGGTAATTCCACTTGGGTTACTAGAGATAACATCTCCGTGAAAGATTTCTTACGATTAATGTATTTAACTTGCATGACACTTATGTTGCCTGAAGCTTTAGTGCGGTGTTTTGATAAAAAGTTAACGCCTGCAAGTACGAAATTGGATGTATATAAATAGATAAAGAAACACATGTCTAAGTGTCCTGACCTTGATCCCGTGTTAACTCAAGTTTTTGCAAAGAATGAAACAAAGCCACAACAAGTAAATGTAGTTAATAATAGTCAAGTTGCGGGAATGACGTGTTATAATTGCAAATGTCAAGGTCACTTGATCGCGGACTGCAAAACGAAATTCTGTTCGATACATAATAGTTCGACTCATTCATATAGTCAGTGCTACTCGCGTAAGACACTACAGAATCCTAGAAATACACAGTCAATTCCACAGTCAGTTCCATATGGAAATAAAAAGAAAAATCCTCATTTTAATAAGAAGATACAGCCAAACGTCAATGTATGTCAAAATCAGAAACAACCAAATAGTTCTTCGAATAACGCTGAGCCTGGGTCGTCAAACCAGACCTCGCAAGGTTAGACTAATTTTCAGCATGTGCAGAGCAAAGCAAATACCACATAATTAACTCCAGTGGGGAAGAGAGTGATGTTGGGTCAAGGTCATTCATGTCAACATCATTAGTATTGAATTATCAATTTAATGTATTATCAGATCATTGTGAGGCAATAGATTTTCCTATGAAACACACGGCCGAAATAAGTAAATCAGTGCATGCTCCCGTAGATTTGCAACGAATTCATACAATAATAAGACAAAATGAGTTACGACCAACATTATATGCTGTAAATTTAGAACACAAATCCTTTACGTTATTTTTTGACTCTGGTAGTCCACGTAATATCATGGATTTGAGGACACATCATTTGTTGTTTTCGAACTTTCCGATAGAAAAATCCGGAGTGAGACTCTCAGGTATAGGAAATAATGAATTAAACGTAATAGGCATAACTCATGTTCAGTTCAAAGTCGGTAAGCGCACGTTTGCCGATACATTTGTTGTTCTACAAAACATTGATATGTATCCAGCTGTAATTATAGGATACCCATCTATGGGAAATCAAAACATTATCTTAGCCCCTGCCAAGCACGGCGTGTATATCAAAGGAAAATTCTATAAGTCTTCTAATACCTTAAAATCAGTTTTGGATAAAAAGGAGACAACAAATGTAACCGTAACGTACGTTGAAGAACCAATAACGTGTCTCACTAATAAAGAAATAATATACGCGACCCAGCAGAATTCTCGTTCACCCGTAATATCATCTTGCACGCAATCTATCGAGCCAAACGTACCTTAAAATTTAATAGTGCAAGTAAAGAAAACATTACCGGGATCTGAAGTATTAATCCTTTCCGACACTTTGAAAACTAACGGATTGTCTGTCACACAAGCTATTTATACAGTAGGCTCATATCAACAATGTAATATTGAAGACTGTAAT
The DNA here is from genome assembly GCF_036898095.1 of Palaemon carinicauda. Taxonomy (NCBI): domain Eukaryota; kingdom Metazoa; phylum Arthropoda; class Malacostraca; order Decapoda; family Palaemonidae; genus Palaemon; species Palaemon carinicauda. Next base: position 86,813,821 of record NC_090739.1, read on the forward strand.
CATTTAAATACCACATTAGTAATTTACAAAAATCAACATATCTTGGATGTAGAAGTTTATAAACATTGTATTCTTACCGTTGCTGAAATCAATCACGCTCAATCAGTTGCGGATGAATACCTTTTGCAATCTATTAAAAATAAAATCAATAAAGACATTCAAGATGAAGAAATTCAGCAGAAAATTTTTGGACTTTTAACTAAATATCATGATGTTTTTTCCACTACGGATGGATCCTTAGGAAAAACAGATGTGATCGAGCATCAAATACGGTTAAAGGACAAGCAGAAAATTATCTATGTACCCTCGTACAGACTCCCTATGAAATTCCAGTATGAAATAAATGAGGAAGTAGGTAAAATGCTAGAAGAAGGAGTCATTAGGAAATCGAACAGCCCTTATAATTTTCCATTGATAGTTGTACAGAAAAAAGATCGAACATGGCGTATCTGCGTAGACTTCCGATGTCTAAACGAGGAAACAATCCCTGATCGATTTCCAGTGCCATGTACTGACGATATTTTGTCTTTGTTAGGTCAGAATAGATATTCTACCAGTTTGGACTTATTTAAAGGCTTTCACCAGATACCATTAGAAGAAGATAGTATCCCATACACAGCCTTCAGCACAGCAAGGGGACATTATGAATTTTTACGGATGCCTTTTGGTTTACGTTGTGCTCCCATAACATTTACAAGAATGATTAACATAATGTTTGGAGACTTGTTAGGGGATATATTGCATGCCTATATGGACGACCTTGCAATCTTTTCCAACACCTTAGAAGAACATCTACGTAAATTAGAACGAGTACTACAGAGATTAGGACAACATAGCTTAAGGGTAAAGATCAGTAAGTGTGAATTTTTCAAAACAGAATTAATATATTTGGGTTTCATGGTGTCAAGCCAAGGTCTTAAAGTAGTCCATGATAAGGTGCCGGCTATTCGTAATTTTCCCATACCTACTAATGTCAAGGGAATACAGCAATTTCTGGGTTGTAGTGGATATTACAGGCGTTTTATACGCAACTATTCAATAATAGCCGCTCCCTTTACTGATCTTACGAAGAAGGGTGTAGATTTCATATGGTCTGAGCAGCATCAACAGGCGTTTAATACCTTGAAAGATGAACTGTGTAGTTCTCCTATCTTAAAATATCCGGACTTGGGTAAGGAATTCTTCATTGCAACAAACGCCTCAGACTTAGGAGTAGGAGGGGTATTGCTTCAGCAATATGATAAACAATTTTTCCCGATAGCTTTTTATTCTCGAAAACTGAGAACTTCCGAAAGTAAGTATGCAGTAATAGACAAGGAAGGGCTAGCTATTGTTAATTCACTAGTGCATTTCAAGTTCATAATATACGGTTATCCCGTTAAAGTTCTTACTGATCATAAACCACTAACTGAATTCTTTAAAGGCTTCAACCACAGTCCTAAACAAACTCGGTGGCATTTGATCATTCAAGACTTTGGCGCAAGAATCGGGTATTTACCTGGGAAAGCAAATATCATTGCTGATGCATTATCACGCAACCCCGTGTCAGCTTGTACGGAGCCTTTAGCTGAATTAATAGATATATCAACATCCATGCCTATTGTTAAAACGATATCTGAACAAGAAGATTTGGGCTGAAGCGCTGAATTATTACAGACTGAGCAAAGAAAAGATCAGAAATTAGAAACAATTATAAATGCTTTGAAAGGCAATCATAAGGAAAAGGGATATATAATGTATAAGCAGCAGAATTATATAATCAAAGATAATATTCTGTGTAGGACTGTGACAAGGAAAACCCGCAATACACCACATGTAACTACCGACCAGTTAGTGGTACCCATCTTACTTATTTCCACTGTCCTGAATTGGTTGCATGCAAATCCATTAAATGGACACCCGGGGTTCTCATTAATGTCACAGAAAGCCAAATCATTGTTTTATTGGCATATGATGCTTACAGATATAAAAAAACACATAGCTAATTGTCGCACATGTCAGGAAAACAAAGGGCATACGAAAACACCTGTCAGCCTAGGGGCTTATCCCGTGCCCAATCAACCCTTTGAAAGAATACATTTAGATTTGCGAGTTAGGTATAGTGCTAGACGGTGCTCTCTCCCATATAAGTGAAAATAATCTGGATAAGCTTTATCCCTTTGACAATAATGAGTTCAATTGCAGACTGAACAACGGCTTGTGGATACGATACGACAAGAACGGCTTCAATGTATCATGCCCGGACGGATCCACGTCCTATTCCCAAATCTTCGTTGCAGCAGATGGTTGTATCCCCTAATTCCATGGTGAAAGGGATCAAAACCATCATCAGAGAACGAGCCTACTTCGCGAACTTCACGTGGTCGAATACAATGCCATCATTACCTCTCCCATACAACAAACAGGTAGCCAAGCGGTTGATGAAACTGACCGAGATGGACCACCAGTCACCGACTTATAAAGAATTTCTTCACCCCATACTACTAGCAGGAACAGTTGTGACGGTGATGATATTTATCACCGTTAACATCCTTGTTTGGTGTAGGTTAAGGAACAGTTTGCCGCTCAAACAGAATGTTTTGCCATGTCAAGACAAAACTCCTTATTTAATTCAATTTAAAGCCGTTTGAATGTGGCCCCTTCATTCGCTAAAAGGAGTAAAAGTGTCTTGGAATAGCGTTGTGTACGAAAAGCAGTTAGTACGCTAGTAATATGTAATTGAAGAGACTATAGAACATTTGTATTTTAAAAAACTTTTTAAAAAACATTTAAAAAATAGATAATTTTTTTCGGCATCTAATAAAATATATAAGCCGGAATGTTAAAAGAAAAGAAAAAAAAACAAAAACAGAATCTATGGGCATCTAATAAAATATATAAGCCCTATATATATATATATATATATATATATATATATATATATATATATATATATATATATATATATATGTACGAAACCGTAGTACGTGTACGTAACAGGAATTCGTGTTTGTGCACTAAAATTGAATCTTTACCAAGGTAACAAATATTTTTATTTATTACCGTATTGTAATAATCTATGTTTCTGACAAAGGTAACAATTATTCTTTAACAAAGTTATCGAATCATATGTATATCAGTATTTTTTCTTGGTACCATATAATCATTTGCTAGCAATGTACCATATATGTGATCTGTATTTATCATGCATTTCTTTCTTTGCTTTGGTAATATCTTTTCATATGCATTATTGTTATTATTTTTTTTTAATGTGCCTATTTGAACATTCGTCCTCATTTGCTTATGGCTAAAGTTAAACAAAGAATAATACATATATTCAGTCACACTCCTAGTAA
>NC_090739.1:86822155-86837155 GCF_036898095.1 Palaemon carinicauda
ATTATCAGACAAGAACGCGATTGCTACAAACAAACCTACTGCTTGTAAACGGTTATACAGAATATAAAGTTAACTCTTAAATTCCTTTTTTTTTTTTTTCAAAATAAGAATGCTTAAAAAAAGTAGATATACCACATTGGTTCTTCCCCTATTGAATCAAAACTTTGAGGAGATTTTATTAGAAATTATTGTTAAAGTAATTATAACCTTCCCTCTTTAATAATATGTAATGATCTGTATCTCTGAACAACGAATATATTAAAGACTTGAGAATATGGTTACTATTGTTATAGTTGACTTCATTACTTCCTGTGCACTTGAGGGGAAGCTAAGGAGACGCCTGACTGTCTGACAGTTGCACGTTGTAGCAGGTAACAGTTTGTTTAGCAATAAGTAGTTGGTTTCAACGCTGCCTTTAAAACAAAGTCGCTGTGCTTCTAAACACGTGTTCTAAAGCATTTATATTAATTTCACGAAGTGCTGTTTGAATAATTAATGTTATTTCCTTAGCAGCGCTTCGCATAATTAATAAAAAAAGAAAAAACAAATCGTTTGAGCCCGTGTTTATACGCTCAACGATTACGTTTTACAAGCAGCATTGCCAACTGTTTCTCTTTTGCTAAAACAACGTTACCTGCTATACACTAGGCTACAGTGTAGAGCTGCCAGATGTCACCTTAGCTCCTTGTGAAGATTACCGGAATCAATGAAGCCAACTGTACAAACCGTTATTTACAACTCGATCTATATACTATTTTGACGTCACTTATACATCTCTCTAAATTCCCATAACTGTATTCTGCCCCCGTATCCGTTTAAAGATTTCAAGTATCACTGAAAATTTTCATCACGAATTTGAAAAAAATCACTTCTCTTTGTAGGGTTAGATATTTGAGAGTCACAGGTCAAAAGCGTTTCAGTAATGTCTGATTCGATATTTATTCTTTGGTTGAGAGTGATTTTGCTCGCGGAATAAATTTGTAATATATTCAGTTAAAAAGAATCTGCTTCTTTCTTTCATGATTTATTGGATTACTCGACCAAGCGTGGGAGTGTCACAAAATTATTGTTATATCAAGAAAAAGAAACCACTCATTATCGGTCGCTCAATTGACTAATCACTATTCATTTTCAGAATAATTTTAAATCTAAAGTTTTTAATGTAAATAGCATTGCATTTTTTCCTTTCTTGTAAGGGAATAGTGATGTTTTATTTGTTTTATTTGTAAAACGTATGTTGATATAAAATTATGTATTTCCGAAAGTTGATTCAACTCCTCCTGAAGAAATATATAAATTTATTTGTAATGGAAATGTAAGAAAAATATAGATTTACCATTTGAGAAAAAGTTAATGCTATGGGCATATGCTAACATGGGTGAGAAAGTTATTTAATTGTTGGTCTTTGGAGAGATGGAAAAAATAGAGGATGATTGATTAGTGAAGAGGATATTCCCAAATAAAGATTTCCTATGAAAGAGAGTGAGAGTTAATCATTGGTAGGGGTGATAGGCATGAGTGCAAGCAACGGGGTGAACTTACGACTATTGTTCTTAAGGTTGACATCATGATGATTAATCAAAATACCATACCTTCTTGTGTATTCCTCTTCATAATAAAAATGACACGTGGCAAATGTAAATTATACACTTACTCTCACGAAAATTAAAGAAGACTGAATTAAATAAATTATCATCGTGTATTATTATTGGCCAGTTTTAGGAGACAGACATATCCCTTTTCTGTAGTTTTATTGTTTGGCTGTGGACGATCTCCGGTTTGAGACCATCTCAAATATCAGGTTATACAATGCATAAAGTAAATATAAGGGCTTTACATATTCTCCCGTGTGATTTTATCAACAATGGCTAGTGTTTTTTGACATATTCAATATTTTTTATTACAAAGTCAACGGCATGGAATGACCATCTGTAAAGAAATATCTTTATGCTTTTCGTTTATTTCTGTTTGTACTGAAAAGTACATTATGTCTTTTGTTTACTTTGCTGGTGGTTGTAACTATGGGCATTTGTTTTCTGGTAATTTCTTTTATGGTTATAGAATAATTTGCAACTTTGTTTACTGATGAGCCTGAATAGTTCTACAAACTGGCTGTTTGACAATTAAATATCCACTCACTCTGCCTTTTTCAGTATTTATATTCAGCGGTCCAGAAGCCAGGTCAGCGGCAGATTCCAGTAGGACAGTTTTCTAGCGAGGGAGAGTCAGGATTCCAGTCCAGAGACCAGCACAGAAAGCAGTCCGTAGCGGAATGGCAGCAGACCTTTGAGATTTTCTGACCTTTTTTTTTTACCCTGAAGTTTTCAAGTGTCATGGGGCGATAAACTCCTCTTAGGCCGAGTGATAGGATTTCATGTTCGGAGAGAGACAACACGAGCAACTGGACTTATCATCTAACCACGAAAGACCAGGATCTAAAGAAACGTAAGTCAGTTGAGAGACCTTATGCAGGCTCAATAGGATTGATATGTTTCTTAGATATAATTTACGCTTATTATAGTTTAAATTATGGTCGCTAACACGTCAAAAAAAAATCAAGTAAAGGATTTTATCATTGTAATTACCATTATACTTGTGTCTTTGGTTTATAAACCAATAAAGTTTCCTTTTGGCTAAGATTAACTACGAACGTAATTCAAATATATTTTCTCTTATTTAGTAACGAGTGTTCATTTACGAAATTTACGTTTTCACGAAGCTAGCTTACTGAATTTCTTTCCCTTCTCGTTAAATTTCTCGATTAATTTCTTATGTTAAATTGATTCTTTTCAAGAGGTGTATATTCTTTGTTATTATTTTAGGTCCTTTACATATGGTAGATGAGTTACTGTGTAGAGGATGTGGTGCATACATCCGAAGACAGCTTTTTGCGTGATTTCCTCTCAAGACGAGAAACGGCAGTTCAACATCTATAATTTCACTTATTAAACTCGATAGTTTTTTTTTTTTGTTTTTGGTTTAAATCCTTACTGTCAATTCATAAATTCTACCATATGGTGCCCGAACAGGAACTTGTTGGATATTTGCCAGTTGCTGCCGTTTCTCTGTCCTTTGTTTTCTTATCCGCTCGGCCATTCAAAATTTTGGTGATTTAGGGTTGTTTTTAACAACTGGCTACTTTTAGCTAGAGGTCTTTACGACTTTTCATTGTGTCCCTTGAGCAGTTTTCTGTCGGGAGGTGTAGCTCAATTTTTTTGAGTGAGTCATTTGTGACTTTCTATATTATATTCATTTCATTACGTTTGTAAGGGGATCGCAGGCACGTCAAAAGACTTGAAATTTCTGATTAGTTCTAGGGCTAACTATCGAGGACAGGTCAACCGTATTCATTGTGAATAAGACAGTTTTGTTAATAATACTCCTCAGCAGAGAGACTACCTTGTTAGAAAACTGAAAAGACTCAAGGTTGAGCTTGAAAAGGCCGACTCGGTCATTCGAACCCTAAAATGGTAATTAAACTCCGAGGATGAGGCGAAAGCCATAGCTGAAAATGATAGAGAAATTGAAGAATGTTGTAAGTATGAAGATAAGATCAGTGAATGTTTGTGTACTCTGTCTCATCTGGCTACATCCAGTCCAAATCCTTCTAGTCTGGATGTTTCTAGAAGCACATTGAGCTGGATGCTTAAGAGCGCAACTGCCCCTTTACCTAAATTCACAAGTGAATAGGGAGAGGATCTTATTAGGTTCTTTCAGCAATTTAAAGATACGACGAAACGCTTCAGTTATTCTAACTACGATAAATTCTTACTTTTGAAACAGCAAATTTCAGGGCGTGCCTTGTCTTTGATAAATTCCCTGGACATCATACAGCATTCTTATAAGGTAGAAAGAGAGCTTTTGTTGAATGCTTTAGCCTCTCCCGTCACTAGAATATTCAACGTCATCAAAAAAATGTCGAATCTGGAGCTTGATTACAATATAGAACCGTTTGAGTACATAGGGAAAATTAATTCTATTTGCTGATCCATTAGCGCTTTGAAAATAATCTCAGAGGATATTTTACAGTATTTTGCCTGGCATGGTTTAAATGAGAACTTCCAATCTCATTTATTTCATATCACCAACAAAACCAGGCCATATTTGAATCAGATAGGAGATAATTTTTTTTAAGCCACTGAAAGGTATTTAACCAGTCAACGACAGTATAAAATTAAGTAGAAAGCAAGAGAGCTTTGTCCTAAGAGAGCTAAGAGTTTTGGTGCAAATGTTAATTACCAAACAGGCCCGTCGCTCAACGTTTTCAAAGTGTGTCCTTTATGTAATGAGGATGGTGACTTCTCCCATCCCATTCACAAGTGTGAAAAGTATCCTGAACCTAGGTTAAAAATCAACAAGCTAAGAAATATGAAGGCTTGTATAAAATGCGACAGGTTGGATCATAATGAGGATACCTGCAAATTTCACTTCCGGAAGCGTTGCAATTGTGGCGCTTGGCACTTCAAATTTCTATGCATGAGCTAAAAAAGCAGTGAAGTCCTGAGGGATAGCGGTCAAAGTAATGTAAAATTGAAAAAGGAAAATTCTAAGCAAAGTGATCGAGTTGTGAAGAAGAGTAATTCAAGCATGATATTTGTTGAGAAATTTTCTGAGTCGTTCAAAGTCACAGACTGTAGCCACGCAATATCCCCTACCTTTTCTTGCATTCTTCAGGGAGAGACAAAGATTCGTTGCATGAGGGACAGTAGGTGTTAGTCAAACTTCATATCAGAGGAGAGGGCAAAGTATGAAAACTTGCATGTCATAAATTCTGATCTCAGAATCAAAATCAATGGATTTAACTCTTCCAAAGTTTATCATACTAAGTCTTACAAAGTGCCTTTGACGATTGGAGATCATATTTACGAGATTAAAGCGACGGGTTTGCCATCTATTCACCCTTCATTGAAATTGCCTGGCTTGCAGAAAATTGTTCGGGAATTTATGAACAGGGGATATTCCTTGCCTGATAACTTCTTGAACGACGGAAAAGATGAAATTAATAACATAGATTTTATTCTTGGGTCAAATTTTGCTTATTGTCTTCCTGAAACAACAGTTCCATTTGGGGGTAGAGAGAATGATGCACCATCGGTTTATTCCTTGAATGCCTCAGGTGTAATGCTAGTGGGTAACACAGATCAAATTAGGAGCAATTTGAAGCACCTCCCTCCTTGCTTTGGGGAAGAACAGACAAAAGTTGAAGGGCCTTTGTATACATGTGAGGATCTTGCCCTTTCAAGTCATAATTCTTTAGATCCTCTCCTAGATTGTGATGATCTGACAGAAAGTGAAGGCAGGATAGCAATACTGAACGATGCGGGGAGAATCAACTATGCTTCCTTGAAAAGAGCTACTCAAGAGATCATTGATAAGTGTTGAACAGATACTTTAAATTATGACACGCAAATATTTCCCGGTAAGGTAGTTGAAAACGAAAGAATAATAAATTATGTTCTTCAAAATACAAGGCGTAATGAAGACGGCAGATTAATCATGCCACTAATCTGGAATCAAAAAGTGAAGCATTTGCTAAGGCAAAATAAAACTCTAGCTACTAAAATTCTAAATTCAAATTTCCAAAGATACTCTAAGGGTGATGGAGTAAAGTTGAAATTAATCGACCAATGCTTTAGAGAGCAATCTGAACAAGGTATTATAGAAAGAATTGACAACCTTGATCAGTACTTAGAGGAAAATCCAAATCAAAGTTTCTTGGCCCACATGGCAGTATTTAACCCAGAGCGTGACACTACAAAATGCCGAGTAGTTTTTTTATGTAATTTATGTGAAAATAATGCTTTACAGGGATTAACCATGAGTCACAATCAAGCTATGTTGAGTGGACCTTGTTTAAACCAAAAGATCACCACAGCTTTATCACAGCTACGCTTTGATTCCAAATTCCTGTGTTTTGATATTAAAAAAAGCCTTTCTCAACATATGCCTCTCTGATCTAGATTCCAGCAAGTTACTTTTTCTAGGGTATCGTAATGTACAGAAAGGAGATTACAGTACTGTTGCATATCGTAGCGTAAGACATCAATTTGGTCTTGTTTGTTCCCCATGCATATTATTACTTGGACTTTATAAAATTTTGATGATTGACACTGATGATGATGACCAGGTAAATTTGCTTAAAAGACACATTTATTCATTATTATATATGGATAATGGCAGTATTACTGCAAATAATAGAAATAAAAAATTGAAGTGGGCCTTTCAAGAATTAAAAGGAATATTTGAGCCCTATAGATTATATCTTCAGCAATTTGTAACAAATGATACTGAAATTTAAGAGGAAATTGATAACAGCTCTGGAGAGAAAAATAGCAGATTAGTCAGATTATTGGGGCTCTAATGGGATCGAGTTGATGATACCCTATCCACCAAGCCTCTAGTTTTAGATGGTGAGGCAAATACAAAGAGGAATGTTTCGAAAACTATTGCCAGTCACTATGATTAATTTGGCTTTACTTTGCCCATTCTGATTCGAGCACGGCTCTTTCTTCATAAATTACAATGTGATTCGTCATGTACCTGGGACTCCCAATTGCCAGATGCAGAAATTAAAGAATTGAAAAACTTATGTCTACAGGCAAATTCCTCTCCCAGCCTCGGAATTAGAAGATTTGTTGGCCAGAGAAATGGAGAATATAAACTGATTGCCTTTACCGATAGCAGTAAGGATATACACGGAACTGTTATCTTTATTCAGGATATTTAGTCATTAGAAGTGAACTTTATTCTAGCTATGAAACGTTTTGTGAACAAGCAATTATCTGGGAAGAGCATGCCTTCCCTTGAGTTTCAGGCCATTATTTTGGGTGCAGAAGCGTTAAAAGATATCTATAAGGAATTAACTGGGCCCTCACGTGTTGAAGCAATCAACATCAAAGAACTCCATCCGTTTTCTGATAGCTTGGTGTTCTTATCCTGGATTAATTCCTATTGTTATAAATTAGATAAGATGCATAAACACAGCACCTTTATTCGTAATAGGTTAGAACAATCAAGTACCTTGTGTAAGACGCATCTTATAAGATTTAAATTTGTTTCAGGTATTGAAAATTCAGCATACTTTATCACTCGTGTAGCTTCATATAAAACTACCGTTAAGTCTAATTTCCTCTCTGGGCCAGTGTTTTTGAAAGAATCTCCTAACTTCTATTCAAGTCGCAGTGATATATTCAATATCATTGTAACAAACCCCAGAGCAAAACCAGTGGATGTGGTTTTGGAGAAATTCAATCAAATTTATTTCGGCTCCACCGAAGAAGAATGTGCAAAACATTTATCTTCAACAGGCGGGTGTTCTGGGTCTTTCAAATCCGGCCAAATTATTACTGGTGCAGCCGGTAAGGGAGAACTTGAGCACTTGGTGACTGTGAACAGATTTTCCATTTTGTCTAGGCTTGTATATGTTAATAGGTACGTGCTTAAGTTTATTGGGAGCCTAAAATGCAAACTTTACTCCAGGTGTCCTGAGAGGTATGGAAACCTGAGGGTTCTTGGCGAAAACTTGTATGCCAGGGCAATGGATTACATAATTAGAATAGAACAGCACATTTATTTTCCTGAGATATTCAGGTACTTTGACAATGATTCTTGTCAAAGATATCCGAAACATTGTTAATCAACTCCATGTATATCCTGATAAGGAGGGAATTCCAAGAGTGAAAATCAAATTCTCAAGATGGAAAAATGATAAGAATTACAGATTTCCTGTTTTGCTTCCTAAGAATAGCTACATCACAAAGTTTATTGTTTTATATTTGCAAGAGAAAATATATCACTCAGGCTGTTATAAGGTTTTGTCTGAATTAAGAAGACAATTTTGGATTCCACACTGTTTCTCTGTTGTGAAACGCGTCCTGCAAGAATGCATACTTTGTATAAAACTGAAGCAGAGAGCTATTAAACGAAAACAATCTCACTACAGGTTATTCAGACAAGAACCAGCTAGTGTTCCCTTTCGAACTATACTCATAGATCACATAGGCTATCTTACTTTGTACTTTACAATGGCAAAAAAGTGAAAGTCTGGACTCTTTGCATAACTTGCCTTTGGTCGAGGGCTATTAATTTAAAAGTTTGTCTTGACATGACCTCGGATGAGTTCATTAGAGCCTTACAGCTTCATTCATTTGAATAGGGAGTGCCTGAATTATGTTTGTCTGATCATAGTTCATCATTAGTTGCAGGAGCTAACATAATTACTGACTTTCTGAATGATCCAAAAACCCAGAATTCTTTTTAAGAACAAGGAGTACGTCCATTCAAATTTGAGCAATATTTTAAAGGTCATCATCCTCTTGGGGTATTAGTAGAAGTATGTGTGAAGATGATCCGCCAGTTGCTTCATTGCTCAATCAAGAAAAATGTTCTTCAGTAGAGAGATTTTGAGTTTGTGGTTTCACAAACTATTCACCTGGTTAATCGAAGGCCTATTGCTTTCTAAGAAGATCTAAGAGATACCAGTGATGACGTAATTCCAGACTATAACCCCAGAGAAGTTAATACATGGCTTGGACTTAATATCTTTGAATCTTATTCCAACTATAGAGCCGCTTGACACTAGCAATGATCCTGATTGGTCTTTAAACACTGGCCCTATTGATACCATAAGAACAAGTTATGAGAAACTGAAAAAAAGTGCGCACACATATGATAGAAACCTACAATGCAGAATTTTTGAATAATCTGATGACTCAGGCTGTCAATGATAAAAGTAGATATAAGCCGGTTACTCACAAAAAACTACATGTAGGGGACATTGTACTGATAAAAGAGGAGAATTAGAAACCTACCAATATCCCATTGGCAGTTGTTAAAGACATTAAAACTAACATAACTGATGAAGTAACTGACGCTGTTCTACTTAAAGGTAAAAACAAGAGGATGGTTTGACGCCACAACACATCTTTAATCCCTATAATAACACGCAAGAAAATGTCACAATCAAATATTATAACATTGAAAGATTATATTTATTTTAATACTACCGATCACATGACAAATCTTGGGGAAGATATGCCTCAGAAAAAAAGAGGCCCAAAAAGAAAGCTGCTCTGCAAAGCATGCAAAATATTCGAGGTATGATTAGTGAAATTTTAGGTCCTTTCAGGAACATAACTGTATATAATTGGGTTTATTAACTGTACATAATTTGGTTCATTTCCCAATTATATATATATATATATATATATATATATATATATATATATATATATATATATATATATATATTATTAGGTTAACGTAAAATTATTTCTTTGTTTTATTTAAATCAGCCTTGTTTTTCTTTTTAAGTTAAAGTATTTTTGTTGTTTGTTTACTATGGTGTTAATGTAAGTTAAGTGGCTCTCCGATTGTTGGATAGTGTATTTGCGCCTCCTCCTCCTCCTCCTTTGTGTATTAGTGGACTATCGTTTTAACGATTGTTATTCTTTTTACTGTGAGTGTTGATGAACGCTGGAAGGTGATGAGTGGACATGGTCGACCGGTGAAGGCAGTTCGGGTCTTGACAAGCTCTTACCAACAATATTTCTCGTCTCAGCATTCCTTGTGACTTGGAGGACGACTTTGGCTATTACCTTCCCACTTCCGTTGAAGTGTTTAGCAGGTGCTCAGTCATCTGCGACTGTAGTTTCTGCCACTTGTTCCCGTCGGAGGATGTTTACGGGAATTGTGTCGACGCTGCTTCCCGACACTGGAGTTTTGCATTTGCTTGCCGTGTCCTTCTAGTCCAGCTGTTACATACGGGAGTGAGAGCAAACTAGCTCGTGAGGAGTTACGTAGGGAGGCTGACGCCAGGTAAGAAGAATTATCGTTCCACTTGTATAGAGAAATGTATTGCTCTTCAGTGCCTGGCGTACAGTTTTACCCTTCCGTTAGCAGTTTAATGGATTAAGCACGGCTCGGAGTTCAACGTATCTTCTGGTACTTAACTTGAGGTGAAGTTGTTTATTTTACCAAATTTTGTTTATTTATAGATGTGTATATTGGAGTTTCATGGGTATATGTTGCGTGTTAATGTATAGTAATCAGAGTTCCACATTTAGATTTGTATTGTAGGTAGGAGTATTAAGGTTTTCATTGTTTTCCTCTCTTACTTCCTTCTACCTTATTATTATTAGGTTATTGATTATTTTGGCTAGCCGTTTTTGGATCCACCCTGTTATTTTTAAGTGTTTTCTCTCTTGTAATTTTCTCATGTTTAGGTCTTAGTGTAGTAGCTTTAGGTTATTTAATTGTGAGTTCCCGAGAACCATTATTTGTTTTCTTGAATATTCTGTATAATTAAGTGTATTTAATCTCACATGGTTGATTTAAGTTATTGTTCTACTTTATAATAAATATTGTTAAGTTTTCTTGGGTCTCTGTTTCCGTCTTTCCTTATCACTGATGTACTTTTATCGACTGCAATCCATGAGAATTTAAATATTTTAAAAGAACCTGCATTACAACCTGGTAGGTTGTAACAGTTGGCGACCGTGACAGGATTGCACTCGGGTGTACTTGGTGATTTGGTTGGCGGATCGGTGCTCAGTGGATTTACCAATATTTGTTATTGTTTAATGTTTTGCCTTACTCCCCCCTAATTTTGGAATCATGAAAGAATATATTTTCGATCCAGCGGAGTTTTTGGGGTCGGCAGATTGCCTTAGGCATCTTCCGGTATTGAGTAAAGAGTATTTGGTGAGTTGTGCTCGCTGTTTAGGTGTCCCACTTAGGGCTGCGAACACTAGGGCCCAGTTGTTGTTAGCTGTAGAGAATAAGGTAGCTCAGGGTATGGCTGAAGGAGAGAGTTTAGCTAGGGATTTTGACAGTGTTGATGATAGTAGTTCAGAGTGCGAGGATAGTATGATTGATGATGTGAGTGTGAATCCAGGCCTTTCTTTGTTTGAGGACCCCCCTCGTACTGGAACCATTTTTGAAGGAAATGCTAAATTTCAAGATAAAGCTAACGTGTCTACAAACCCATTTGTTGTAGAAAAATCTGTCCCGGAGAATGTAGTCCCAGTGCAGCCTGTGTTGTCCCAAGAGGACTATGAATATAGATTAATTTGCAAGAGGATAGAGTTAGTGAAACTTGAGTTTGAGGAGAACGAGAAGGTGCGGAGACATGAACTAGAGATGGCTAATGTAAATTTGGAGTTGGCTAAATTGCAAAGTGTTCCTAATAAATTAAGAACTCCTTGTGGTCCATATGTCGATAAATTTAATATAGGGGCAGCTTTGAAGTTAGTCCCTGTATTTGATGAAAAAGATGTGCCGGAATTTTTTAAAGCATTTGAACGGGTGGCTACCAGGTTGTCTTGGCCCGCCAAGATGTGGACAGTCTTAATTCAGTGTAGTCTGGTGGGCAAGGCAATCAGGGTTTATAATTCTTTGGAGGAGGGCGTAGCCCGTGATTATGGTAAAGTAAAGGCGTTGGTCCTCAAGGCTTATGATCTTGTCCCTGAGGCCTATCGTTTAAAATTTAGAAATTTTAGCAAGCATGCTTCCATTTCATATGTTGAGTTTGCTAGGCTCAAGGAGGAGCAATTTGATAATTGGCTGAAGAGTCGTCAGGTAGTCTCTTTCTCCTCCTTGAGGGAATTAATGTTATTGGAAGAATTTAAGAAATATTGTAGCAAAGAACTGAGGATATATTTGGAGGAGGTGAAAGCAGTCAGTCTAAGTAAAGCGGCTCAGATTGCCGATGAATTTATTTTAACCCATCGAGCAGGGTCCGGCAATTTTGGGTCTCAGGGTCTAGATTTCCAGTCTGCCAAGCCAAATGACGGTAATAATAAATCTAATAATGTAGCTAATAACAGGGTAAAGCATTCAGGTGTTCCAATCTATTATAAGAATGAGAAGACTCAGGGAAATATTTCAAATGGAGAGCCCTCTAGATTCTTCTCCAAAAACAGGATGGTGTCTGGTAATGTGAGCAAAGGTAATGGGACCTGTTTTTGGTGCAATAAGCCTGGACATTATCAAGCTCAGTGTAATGCCAGGAGGAGGTATCTGGAGAGAAATAATAACAATATTGACAACCCTATATCTGTAATCACCAATAAGACTGTTCCTATTACTCCCAAGGTTTAGAATCCACCGGTAACGGAAGGTAGCAATGTAAATAGTAGTGATGACAGCAATGTAAAACCAACTGGTAATAGACCTTCATGACTCTATGATAAATATATATGGCCTGGTAGACTGGTTGCAAATTCAGGAGTTCTAAAGGTAAAATTTTTGCGAGACACAGGGTCAGCTCGGTCTTTAGTATTAAGGAAATCTTTAAATGGTTTAGTTGAATATTCAGGGAATTATGTGATTCTGGGAGGTTTCCCGAATACTGTGGTTTCAGCTCCATTGGTGGAAGTTGAATTATCCTTCCCTGGGTATAATGAGGTAACGGAGTTGGCTGTGGTGGAGAATCTCCCTATTCCAAATATAGATGGTATTTTAGGAAATGACATGGTAGACCATAGGGGTCTGGAATTATTCCCTATTTTGACTGTGGCGGTGGTGACTCAGGCCTCCGCTAAGGCAGCTGATTTGATAAATGATGATGACTTAGATTTAAGTAGTTTAGAAGTAGAGTTAGAAAGGCCCGGGCCAGTAGGTAGTCCTAGTAGTACTAGTAATATCTTGCAACTCGATTGGGACCGTTTAAAGTTTATTGAGGCTCAGAAACAAGAGTTTGATTTTGATTTGGGTGACACAGCCGATTTAACTAAACTGAGGTTTTGTCTAATGAAAGGTTTGTTATATCGAATTAGTCGTCCATCTACACATGATCTGAACAAAACTTCTCGAGTGGAACAAATTGTGGTTCCCTCACAATTTAGGGAGTCTGTTTTGAAGTTGTCACATGATGATTCTTTTTCTGGTCACTTTGGAGTATTTAAGACTTTCAAAAGATTAGCGAAATGTTTTTGGTGGCCAGGATTGAAATCATCAGTGAAACGATTTGTTAGTAATTGTGAGGTTTGTCAGGTGATGGGAAAGCCCAATCAAGTGATCCCTAAAGCACCTCTAAATCCTATTCCTGCAAATGGGGAACCTTTTGTGGAATTGGTTATAGATGTAGTGGGGCCTTTGCCTAGAACAAAGACTGGGTTTACTCATCTCCTGACCATCATGGACCGAGCTTCTAGATTTCCTGAAGCATTCCCAATGAAAAAGATCACTTCCAATGCAGTATTTAAGAAGCTCGTTGAATTTTTCTCCCGATACGGACTTCCTCGTAAAATTCAGACCGACTGTGGGACGAATTTTACGAGTAACGTATTTAGGGGTAAGTGTGCTGAACTGGCCATTCAGTGCACTACCAGCGTACCTTACCACCCAGAGAGTCAGGGGGTGGTGGAAAGATTCCACCAGACACTTAAATCAGTTTTGAAAAAATACTGCTATGCACAAGGAGAGGATTGGGAAAAAGGACTTCCCTTTGCTCTCTTTGCCATAAGGAACCATCCAAATGCATCTACAGGTGTAGCTCCCTTTGAGCTGATCTATGGGCACAAAGTACGTGGTCCGTTGGAAATTTTCCATGAATTGTTATCATCTGGGCAGAAAGAGGAACTTAATGTGATAAAGTTTGTAGAGAATTTACGGAAAAAGTTAGCCATTGCGTGGAAATTTGCAAGAGAAAATTTGGCTTCCTCCCAAGTAATCATGAAATCAAATTTTGATAGGAGAACCAAGGTGCGATCGTTTGAGCCTGGGGAATTGGTATTGGTGTTGAGTACAGACTCAGACAATTTCCTTGAGCCAAGGTATAAGGGGCCCTGGAAGGTTTTGAGAAAATTGTCTGAAGTGAATTATGAAATTGAAGCCCCCGGGACCAAACGAAAGTGCCGGGTCTTTCATATTAATAGACTGAAAACTTTTATTTCATGTGGTAGAGATCCTTTAGCTATTGTGTATGAACCTGTGTCTGTAAAAGTAGTCTCTCCAGATGATAATTTTGAGGACTTAGTTGGTCAGGTATCTTCTGATGCTCTCTTTAATAACATTCAAAATCTAGAGGTTTTGAAAAGAGAGCTGGACCATCTGGAAGTTACCCAGAAAAGGGACATTATTAATTTAATCTGTTCTTTTCCAGAAATATTTCGTAGTTCGCCAGGTAGGACAAGGTTGCCTCAGCATGATGTGGATGTGGGCAGTGCTTCCCCCGTAAAGCAGAGTCCTTATCGACTAAATCCAGTAAAGAGGGACATAGTCGAGGAGGAAATAAAGTATATGCTGAAGCATGACCTCATCCAACCTTCGATAAGTCCTTGGAGTTCTCCGATAGTTTTAGTTAAAAAGTCTGATGGAAAGTACCGAATGTGTGTGGATTACCGTAAGGTTAATGCCAGTACCAAAAATGACTCTTTTCCTTTGCCCTGCATTGACGACTGTCTCGATCAGATAGGATCTGCAAAATTCTTAACTAAGTTGGATTTGCTGAAAGGATATTGGCAAGTGCCCCTGTCTGATCGAGCCCGGGAAATTTCTGCATTTGTAACTCCCTTTGGGCTTTACGAATGTAAAGTGATGCCCTTTGGGATGAAAAATGCTGCATGCACCTTTCAGCGGCTTATGAACAGAGTCATTTGTGGGTTGAAAGGCACTGAAATTTATATAGATGATTTAGTTGTTCACAGCAATGATTGGCAAACTCATGTAGTAAGATTGAGAAAAGTGTTTGAAGCTTTGAGGGATGCCGGTCTTGTTGTGAACTTGGGTAAGTGTGAATTTGGTAAAGCCAAAGTGTGCTATTTGGGTCATGAGGTTGGTTTGGGTCAGGTAGCCCCTAAACAAGCCAATCTCGATGCCATTTTAAATTTGAAGAGGCCGAGTAATGTCAGGGAAGTTCGGAGAGTCCTTGGAATGACGGGTTATTATAGAAGGTTTGTGCGAAACTTCTCGGACATTGCTCAGCCGCTTACCAAGTTATTGGAGAAAGGACATAAATTTGTGTGGTCTCCTCAATGTGAGGAGTCTTTTATTAAACTT
>NC_090739.1:86844655-86869655 GCF_036898095.1 Palaemon carinicauda
ATGCCTTTCCCTCCTACTACTATGGATAATTTGGAGAACTTTGAGTTCAGTCCTGCAGAGTTCTTAGAGTCTGCCGACTGTATTAGTCATTTACCAATACTAGGTAAGGAATATCTGGTTAGTTTTGCTAGATGGTTGGGTATTCCGTTCAAAATGACGGATACAAAGAGCAAGTTACCAATATTGGTAAAGAACAGTGTTATGCAAGGTATGTCATAGGCTGAAGGGTTACTTGGTGAAAATATTAGTGATAGAGGTAGTGAATTCGGAAATGATGATAGGGTAGTTGCAGATGATAATGGCATTAGTGTTGGTGCAGGTTTTTTTGTTATTTGATGATCCTCCTCAGACTGGAGTTATTTATGAAGGTCCGGCCAATTTGCTGCCAAATGGTAATATATCCAAAAACCCTTTCTTGTCTGAAGAGAATTTAGGGCCAGCAGTTCCTACTGTTCCAATAAATTAAAATTCAAAGGAAATTCAGGAATATGACTTAATTTGTAAAAGGATAGAGTTGATGAAATTGGAACATGCGGAGAACGAGAGGGTGAGGAGGCATGAGATAGAAATGGCCAACCTTAATTTGGAAATGGCTAGGTTACAGGGGGCTCCTGACCAATTTAGTACCACACGAGGTAGTCAACCCGATAGGTTTAATATTGGAGCTGCATTGAAATTGGTCCCCATTTTTGATGAAAGAAATGTTCCAGAATTCTTCAAGGCTTTTGAGAAGGTGTCTATACGGTTGTCTTAGCCACCAGAGATGTGGACAATGCTGATTCAGTGTAAATTGGTAGGCAAGGCAATCCTTGGAGGAAGGGATAGCCAGGGATTATCACAAGGTAAAGGCACTAATTTTAAAAGCCTATGATTTGGTCCCTGAGGCATACAGGTTAAAGTTTAAACATTTTAATACACACCCTTTCTTATCGTATGTAGAATTTGCTAGGTTCAAGGAGGAACAGTTTGAACACTGGTTGAAAAGTCGCCAAGTTGTCACTTTTTCTTCCTTGAGAGAACTCATGCTTTTAGAGGAGTTTAAGAAATCTTGCTCCAAAGAACTAAGAATTTATTTGGAAGTAGTAAAGGTCACTAATTTAGGTAAGGCAGCTCAAGTGGCTGACGAATTTGTCTTGACCCATAGAACAGGTTCAGGCAATTTCGTCAGCAAGGATAAAGGTAGTAGAATCAGCAAATTTTCATAGAGGAATGAGAGGTGATAATAATAAGCCTAAGAATTCTGTGGTTCTGAATAATTTCCCTGCAAGTAAGAATGGAAAATTCACGAGTAAACCTGGTACTCGTGTATTTTCCAATGAAGCTAGTTCTGGAACAAGAAATATTAATATGAAGACTTGTTTCTGGTGTAAAAAAAACCGGATATTTCCAAGCTCAGTGTCACGCCAGAACAAATTATCTTCAAAGAAATAATCCTGGGGTTTTAATGCCAAGTGCATCTCCTGACGTAAAATTACCCATAATTAGTAGTGATAGTGGTGGTAATTGTACGGCTGGAGGTGGAAATAATAATCCACAGGAATGACTGAAATATGATAAATACATATGGCCTGGTAAAGTAATATATAATTCTGTCATTATTGATTTTAAGTTTTTGAAAGATACAGGGTCTGCCCGTTCGTTAGTGCTGGAAAGCAGTTTGAAGGGTTTAGTGAAGTATTCAGGGAACTTTGATGTTCTGGGAGGTTTACCGAACACAATAGTTTCGGCTCCTTTAGCAGAGATAATGTCATTCCCTGGGTATTATGGAAAGATCGAGTTGGCCGTTGTCGAGAGTCTTCTTATAGCTGGTATTGATGGCATATTAGGAAATGATATGATTAATAGTGATGGCCAGGAATGATTTCCAATATTGTCAATCTATGAGTGTCCAGTGGCAGATACCACTAGGTCTGCAGCAAGAGCTGCAGACTTATCAAATAATGATGAAGAGTTAAATTTGAGTAGTTTAGAGGTAGACATAGATGTAGGAAGACCCGGGTCAGTAGTAAGTAGTGTAGTAAGTAGTGATAATGTAATTCCTGATTGGGATCGAGCAGTTTTTATTGAAGCCCAGAAAAGAGTTTAATTTTGATTTGGGTGATACTTCTGACTTGACAAAGCCTCGATTCTGGGTAAAAAGGGGCCTATTATATAGAGTGAGTCGTCCCCTTGTTGCTAATGATCCCCAAATGTCCCGTATTGAGCAAATAGTGGTGCCTTCTCAATTTTAGAGACAAATATTAAATTTATCTTATGATGATTCATTCTCTGATCATTTTGGTGTCTGGACGACGTTTTGTAGGTTGGCTAAATGTTTTTGGTGGCCAGGAATGAAATCATCAGTAAAACAATTTGTAAAAGAATGTCCAGTGCACCAAGTGGTAGGTAAACCTAATCAGACAATTGTAAAAGCACCTTTATATCCCATACCAGCCATTGGCGAGCCATTTAATGAGCTAGTAGTTGATATAATAGGCCCTCTGCCTAAAACTAAAACAGGTTTTATCAATTTACTGACTGTGATGGACCAGGCATCATCATTTCCCGTAGCCATTCCCATGAAGAAAATCACATCTAAGGCCGTATTTGACCAGTTTGTAATTTTCTTTTCGAGTTATGGAATCCCTCTTAAGATACAAACTGATTTCGGAAATAATTTTACTAGTAAGGAATTTCGAAATAAGTGTGCAAATCTGTCCATTCTGCACACTACTAGTGTTCCTTACCATCCAGAGAGTCAGGGAGTGGTGGAAAGATTCCATCAAACTCTTAAATCAATTTTAAGGAGATATTGTTATGAGCATGGAGAGGAATGGGATAACGGTCTTCCTTTTGCTCCCTTTGCTCTTAGAAGTTATCCAAATTCATCCACGGGCATTAGCCTTTGGACATAAAATACAGGGCCCTTTAGAAATTTTTTATGAAGTTTTGGAATCTGATCAAATAAAGGAGACGAACGTGGGTGAATTTGTTGATAACCTAAGAGGAAAACTTTCTAGCGCCTGGAAGTTTGCTAGAGAAAATTTAGCTAGCTCTCAGGCTACTATGAAGTATTATGGCAAGAAAACTTCAGCACGGTCGTTTGAGCCTGGGGAATTAGTTTTTGTGTTGGGTGCTGATTCGGATAACTTCCTTGAACCAAGTTATAAGGGGCCTTGGAAGGTGTTGAGGAAGTTATCCGATCGTAATTATGAAATAGAAGCTCCCGGGACCAAACGAAAGTGGCAAATTTTTCACATTAACAGACTGAAATCTTACGTCTCTGGTAGATCTGATCCTTTGGAAACCAGGTATGAATTGGTTTCTTTGGTGGCAGAAGTGCTTCCTGATGGGTCTGAGGAAATAATTGATCAAGTACCATCAGATGCTCTATCCAAGAATGTGCAATGTTTGGATGGGTTAGATGAGCATCTGAAGCATCTTGATCTAAACCAAAGAAGGGAAATGGAAGGTTTAATTCATTCTTTCTCAGGTTTGGTTAGAGACTCTCCTGGATTGACTAGTTTAATTGAACATGATGTTGTAGTAGGAGAAGCTTCACCAATCAAACAAAGCCCTTATAGACTAAATCCCACTAAAATGGATATAGTCAATAAGGAAATAGAATATATGTTGAAGCATGATTTGATACAACCTTCTGTTAGTCCTTAGAGCTCCCCTATAGTATTGGTGAAGAAATCCGATAGACAGTATCGGATGTGTGTGGACTATCGTAAAGTTAATAGGCATACTAAACTTTATTCCTTTCTTCTTCCTAGAATCGACGACTGCATAGACCACATTGGTTCAGCAAAGTATATCACAAAATTAGATTTGCTCAAGGGCTACTTGCAAGTTCCTTTGTCGGATCTAGTAAGAGAAATTTCAGCATTTGTCACTCCATTCGGCTTGTATGAATGCAAGGTCATGCCTTTTGGGATGAGGAATGCTGCTTGTACTTTTCAAAGATTAATGAACCGTGTGGTCTGTGTATTAGAAGGTACTGAGATTTACATTGATGATCTTGTTGTCCACAGTAATGATTGGAAAACTCATTTACTCAGATTACGTAATGTTTTTGAAGCTCTCCGTGCTGCGGGTTTAGTCATTAGCCTCTCTAAATGCGAATTTGGTAAGGCTAAAGTTGTGTATCTGGGTCATGAGGTTGGTCTGGGTCATATAGCCCCAAAACAGGCTAATGTCGAGGCTATAACTAATATAAAGAGACCGGGAAATGTCCGAGATGTTAGAAAGGTATTGAGTACGATGGGCTACTATAGAAGGTTCGTTAGGAACTTTTCTGACATTGCTCGTCCCTTGAATGATCTTTTGCAAAAAAATAAGAAATTCATTTGGACTAGCGAGTGTGAAGAAGCATTCATTAAAATTAAGACTATTCTCATGTCTAAACCTATTTTAATTTCTCCGAATTTTCAAGCTCCCTTCATAATTGCTGTTGACACCACTGATTAGGTATTGGAGGAGTTCTCTTTCAAAAGGGTGGGGACAAGGAGGTGTACCCAATATCCTACTACAGCAAAAAGTTGTTAACGGCAGAACGTAAGTATTCAACTATTGAGAAAGAGGCTCTCGCCCTAATCCGTACCATATCTCATTTTAAACCATACTTAACTAATCTTTCTTTTCCAGAGGAGGTATGGACGGATCATAATCCGTTAGTGTTTATTGAACGGATGAAATGGTCTAACCAAAGAATTCTACGTTGGTCCTTGCAACTGTAAGAACTCAACTTGGTAATTAAACATATTAAAGGATCTGATAATAAGATCCCGGACACCTTGTCTAGGATGTAGTGTTTATTTTTGTTGGTCTTTCCCTGCCTCTTTCGCCGTGCTCGTTTCTCTTTGTGTTCATTTAGAGTGAAAGCAAGTACTAACTTTATGGTTTGTTCCGACTTTGATCGGTTGTTTTGTTTATTTAGGTTTTTTCTTTTTTGCCAGTGTTTTTTTAGTTTAATCATTAGCTGTAAGAAATATTCAGTTCTATATTAGTCATAGTTTCTTATTAGCTGATAGGTAGCTCTTTGGGCCATTTGTTATGACTTTGATTTGTAGCAAGAACTTTTGGAATTTCAGAACTTTATAATTTTCTGTGATTTAGTACATTTTGTTCCTGGCTTCAGAATTGTTTGATTAATTTTTTTTCCAGGCTTTGTATTTAATTAGACTGTTTATATATTGGTATGTTTAATTGATGTATATTAAATGCTGACCTTTTTATTTTCAGGATGTGTAATGCACAATTGTGTGTGCTTTATTAGATAATCCTATGCATGTTTACATTAAGGTTACCTTTACTTTTGAGATTGATGCTATTTTAAGATTTAATTGATTCTTTGGATTGTATATAAAAAAAACTATTTGATTTTTTTTTTTTTTGTAGGGGGAGAAAGGTATTAGTTTAAAGTAAATTCATTATAATGTAATTAAAAATTGTTAGTACTTGTCCAACCTTTTGATCTTGTTTTAGTTTTAAGTTTTTCGTATATTTAAGCATTTTCTTAGTTTGATGAACTCTGTAAGACAGTCATATGACTTTGCAGTTTTGTTTTGTTTACTACCTTCTCCCCCGGTATTAGTGAACTACTGAAGTGCCTTATTAACGATCGTTTTTTTTTTTTCTCTCCTATGAGCTGTGTTCACTCGAGTGGAAGGCTTGATTGAATGGTGGTGATAAGTGACAGAGTTAGTTCGAGTTCCTCCTCACAGCCTGACGCTTTGCCACTTCATTTATGGTCACTTTTGGAGTTTGGGATCACGGCCTTCGCTGTCTTGTGTGGTCGCTGGTGTTTGTCACCAGCGACATTCATCGGCCACGCCCCTTCCCTCGTTCGTCAGAAGAGTTTCGAAGGAGTTGTCACGTATCCAGTGAGAACGGTGCGGTTTGCGGCGTGTGAGATCCGTTGACAGCTCGGATTCTCGGAGGCTGCCACCCTTAGTGTTCTCGTGGTATTTTGGTTTGCCTGTAGGCATTGCAGCTTGATCCAGTTGACCTGCTCATCAGCCAGCGTCAGTGAGTTCTTGAAACTCGTGGTGACAAGTAGGGCGGCATTCTACAGGTATGAGATATTTTTATAGCTATTTTTGAGCTCAGGCCATGTCGTCCTGATGGAAATTCCTTCTTAGTAGCTTCCTAGGTTATATTTAACTACAGTGATATATCCCAGAGAATTTTACTAAAGCTATCCAGAATTCTAACTCCTGGCGCGAGTATCCCTTATATTATCTTATAGGGATATGGCATAAGATCGGAGGATGTATTCTTGATACGCCACATAGCTATCTACACCCCTAATAGCGTTTACGCTTTGAGAGGTGAAAGTGGCAAGAATTGTAGGAGAGCCGTTATTAAGGCAACACTCCTACTCGTACTATAATTGGGCGCCAGCACGCCTCCGCTTGGCGCCATCTAGTCATTCTTTTATGTGTAACGTTCCTGACCAGTGTTTATCTCGTGTTATCTCTGCCTCTGGAAAGTTAAGTACTATTTTCGAATTGTATAAATGTAAGCTCTTGCCAGTTATTTCCTTAAAATAAGTTCGTATTTAACGTAACAAGAGCTGTTGCCCAGCCGGATGGCGTCTTGGATGCGGTCGTTCTTTGCATGTGCTTTTAGTTAGCCAGAACGACTTTCCCGGCATTAATCACTTTAATAACTTTTAGCTATTTAGCAGTTTGGCTAGGTATTCTTATATTATGCCCTTATTGTCGTGGATTTGGCAATTTTATGACCAAGCCCCACGAGTGCTAGGCTTCCTAGCCTAGGCACCTACACACGCCATGCATGATATAACATTCCTGGTAAAGTTTTATTAGAGCTCAGGCAATATTTTATACAATTAAGATATTACTGCCTAAAATTTTCCTCTTCCAAGATAGTATACAAGAGTTTCGGTGACCGATTCTCACTGCGCCTAGGCTACCAGCCTAGGGGCTTTAGTATACTTCCATACATGTCCCCAATTGCCCTTGTATCGTCTTTTAAGTGGAGACTGACACCTCCTATACCTTTTAAGTCGATACTAATCTCCTTGCAAGATTTAGAGCAATTCCTCTTCCCTCTGACTAGCCTAGCCTAGGCTAACCTTAGTTAGCTTTGCCTTGAATTGTATTCTGGCAAATCTTTACTGGGGTGTTCCCCCTTCTTTCTCTCAACCACTGAGCCTGTTTTGAGTTTAGGACGGGATACCAGAGTATCTTGTCTGTGATCAACAGCCGCCTGTCTTGGTAAACTGATTTCCCAAGCCAGGTTAGGTTGCCAATGCAGGAGGCTAGACCTGGAGGTATTATATGAAAATTCCTCCTCTCCATGGCCTAGCAGACAGTTTTGTGCCGGCAGGTTCTAAGCCGACGAATTGAATTCTTCCCTTGCTTAGGGTCTCCAACATTAGATTACGTTTCTTAGTTGAGACAGCGACCTGTGTGCCGCCTTCTCACCTAATCAGACTAACCCAACCTAGGGAATTAAATTCCCTGGCCCCTAAGGTTGTCTTTTCTATGGATCAGATTCTTTTAGGTTAGGTAGTACCTTCTATGTACTATCTCACCTGCAGGACCTTTGCCCCTCCTTTAGTGTTGGCCTAGCCTTCACACACCCTGGCCATCATTCTACAACCCTATCATTAATATGTTCTTCAGTCCTTCCTTGGACTGCCTGCCATGGCCCTACTATCAATATGGATGGACTATGGTTGGATGGAAGCTAGAATATAATTCCTCCTTCCATATGAACACTCATTCCGGATGAAGGTCTACAAAGCTGTGCCTTTGCTTTACCCTCCATCCATGCTTTCTCTTTATCTTACCATCATCCCTGGCCCGGCTGCCGGCATCTTACAGCTACTGGCGGCCAACTCGGATGATTGTCCGCCGTCAGATTGCTCTGCCGCCGCTTGCCATGGGGTACCGTTGATCGGCGACCCAATAGCAACCAGCAAACAATCTGGCCGACTGCCGGGAACTATGTTGACTGCCGGCAGCCGGTCATCCAAGCCTGTAGACATTCTTTCCGCCAGCTGCCGGTGGGTCCACCTTGATAGAGGGACCCCTCGGCGGCCGGCAGCGGAGCAACTGCCGGCGACCCACCGTCCTTTATCTATGAAGGCAGTATATACCTTCAATAGCCCAGGGGAATGCCAGCGTATGCCGGCAGGCACTACAGTACTGACTGCGGTGGTCGTAGTCACTGCGATATTGATTATTCCGCATGACATACACCGCTGTATGGTCTGTGCTGTAGCCCATGCAAAAACATTTTTCCAACCTATAACGTGCTCCATTGGAAGCCTATTGTGAGACCACCACTCCTAGAGAGCGATTCTCTCTGTTTAAGTTAATGGTCGATAACCCTTTATTAAAAATTCTCATTATTGACCCTTAGAATACGGTGTTAAAATTACACTACATATCCAAGGATATTATCTTCCCATATAATTCGTCCAGAATTTAGTGTTCAATATTGAAGGAAGTCATAGCAATGAGCTAAACAGGAAGCACATGTGGGTGTGTTCCCTTTTTCCCTAGCTTACACTATCCTAAGGTAATTAAAAGACTTTTATAACACTGTATGATGAAATTCTGAGATTTTCACCAGACACTTATATGTTTTTCTTTCTTTACAGGAGGAGCATCCCGAGTGCGGGAACCAATTCTGCAAAGTCCTCAGTAAGAACTTCTGCGGCCACGACATGTGCAGAACCCATACTGGGACCCACAGATATGTACCATTTGCGACACACTGGTCAAAGAGGCTTTTGATGATCAGAAGTCCACAGAGTCAAGGGATGCAGCAAGAGAGACAATGCGAAAATGGGTTAGAGGTTTCCAGAAGAACACCACTGGCCCATACCTTCCTAATGAGAAGATGAGGGCTTGTCTGTTCCTTAGGGCATCTCCAGATGCAGTTGTTCTCCAATCTCAACCTGAGATTCCCCTCGTCCAGATTCAGATAGAATCTGAAGTGTCCGATGCCTTGAAGGACATCCAACTAGAAGACAACATGTAAATTGTCTCCGAGGAGACGGAGCGAAGTTGTCCTAGCAGAGGAGCAGGAGCAGGAGACTTTCTTACCTCCTGAAGGCAATATTGAGAAAGCCGAAACTATTTCGATTTCATCAGCTACGGTGGCTGAGCCTGTCCCATCAACTTCTTCTGCCCCCCAGCTAGACACAATCAGTCATACACTGCCCTTGCTTTTTTCCATGTTCCAGGACATGAAAAAGCAGTCGTCCGAGAAGGAGGCTTCTCTACAGACCGAAATGCACTAGCTCGTTTCTTTACGTTTAGCCCCCAAGAAGGTAAACGTCAAGGAACTTCCCCCCTTTTCTGACATCAATTTTTGGAGGTATGCTGAGCACATGCCTATATCAGGGAGGAAGAGCGTCCTTTCCGAGAATCTGGGCACTGTCCCAGTAGATGACGTAGAGTTCTGGCCCAGTAAAAGGGCCTACCCGGATTGTTACGTCCGCTTGAGGATGGAACCCCCTTCCAAAGAAGAAACCGAGCCGAAAGAGGTCATCATTCTAGACTTCCCCAAGGCACAGGCCTTGTTTACCAAAACCTTGAAGGAGAGGGCCTTCACTATCTCCAAGGTGCCGGCTCTCACCAGGAAGGACCCGTCCTTCATTGCTGCTTCTTCCAGTGCCTTCCCCTTTATGGAGAAAGGGTTCAAGGCAGCCTTAAAGGCAGTCGAGGCAGGGAAACCTTGCCCTACACTCGAAGAGTGTAGACCCTTTTCCTTCGCCCTACCATCCGATGATGGGGACTGGAAGGGAGTTTACAACACCTTCTCAGTCGGGAAGCTTGAGGCTGACATTGCCGGACGTCAGTTCGGAGAAGACCTCCCAAAGTTCAGTCTTTCACCTGCGCAGGGAGCAGGAAACGAAAGAGCGACTTGACGCCTCTGTCTCTACAGATCGGACTAGAGACAGTGGCAAGTGTATCAGATACCCCTGATATGTACATGGTCTTTGCCAAAGCTCATTTGGCAACGGTCACCAAGGACCTGTACAACTTCATTAAATCCCGTCGGGCTTGCAGAGAGTTTGTGTTCGCCTCGGCTGCAGTGAGGCACAAACCGAGGAAGCTGTTAGCCTCCAATACCTGGGGAAAAGACCTCTTCCCGATTGAAGTGGTCAAAGAGGTCGTAAACAAAGCCGAAACAGAGAACAGGAATCTCCTCTCCAAATGGGGCATGTCCTCCAAGAGAATGTCTTCCGCTGAAGAGGATCCCTAGCCGAAAAGGAAGACAAAACGACCCTGAGTGCCCTCTCACCCTCCATGACAACAACAGCTTCCCGTGGCCATGGTGCCCCAGACGGTGGCACAACCACCCACCACTTTTCAGCTGGTCCCCCAACAAGTGACGACTCAGTCACCCGTCTTCACCACAGCCTTTGAAAGGCAAACGACGACCTTTCGGCCGAAGTCTCGAGGTTCCTTTCGAGGTTCCTCTAGACACCCCTCCAGAGGTAGGGGCAACAGAGGTGGACGTGGCCAAGGAGGCAAGTCCTCCACCCAGCACTCCAAGTGAGATGCTACCGGTAGGAGGGAGACTTCTCCTCTTCCAGGATTGCTGGACCTTTGATCCCTGGGCCCACAGTCTAATCAATAACGGACTGGGGTGGAGTTGGAATGCAACTCCACCGAACTTCCCTCAGTTCTTCCAACTCTCAACCACCATATTGGATGAATACGTTCAGGTACTCTTAGACAAAAGAGTTGTAAGGAGGGCAAAGTCCATCAAATTCCAAGGAAAGCTATTCTGTGTTCCGAGGAAAGACTCGGAAAAGCTCAGAGTCATTCTGGACTTATCACCACTCAACAAGTTCATAGTGAACAACAAGTTCAGAATACTGACGCTGCAACAAATAAGGACCCTACTGCCCAAACAGGCATACACTGTCTCCATAGACATGGCGGATGCGTACTGGTATGTTCCGATCAACCTCTAAGTTTTCCCCTACCTAGGATTCAAGCTGCAAAAAAGACAGTACGTCTTCAGAGCCATGCCCTTCGGACTAAACATAGCCCCAAGAGTATTCACAAAGCTTGCGAATGCAGTCATTCGTCAAATACGCCTACAGTGAGTTCAGGTGATGGCCTACCTGGACGACTGGCTGGTGTAGGCAGCATCCAAAGAAGAATGAACACAAGCCTCCAAGGAAGTGATCCAGCTCCTAGAACACCTAGGATTCAAGATCAACTTGGAAAAGTCTCGACTATCTCCAGCTCAGAAGTTCCAGTGGCTGGGTGTCCACTGGAACTTACAGTCACACTGTCTCTCCATTCCATCAAAAAAGAGGAGAGAGATAGCGGGATCTATCAAGAGACTCCTTCAATCCGCCAGGATATCAAGAAGGCAACAGGAGAGTGTTGGAGTCCCTTCAGTTCGCCTCAGTGTCAGACCCAGTATTGAAAGCTCAATTAAAAGATGTATCGGGAGTTTGGAGAATATACGTATCAAACGCTCGAAGAGATCTGAAAAGATCGATACCAACTCGTGTGCGATCCCTCCTCAAGCCATTGTCGGAGGCCAAGTACTTAAAGAAGAAGGTTCCCTTACAACCGCCTCCACCGTCGGTCACCGTTCACACGAATGCCTTAAAAGAAGGGTGGGGAGGCCACTCTCACCATCGGAAAGTCCAAGGAACCTGGTCCTCCCTCTTCAAGACCTTCCACATCAACATTCTGGAAGCCATGGCAGTTTTCCTCTCACTGAAAAAACTGAAACCTCGCCGCTCAATTCACATCCGACTGGTACTACACAGCAAGGTTGCAATGAGAAGACTGAATTGACAGGGCTCGAGATTGCCTCAAATCAATCAAATGATACTGGCCATCTTCCGGCAAGCGGAGAAGAAGAGATGGCACTTGTCAGCAGTTCAACTTCAAGGGTTCCACAGTGTGACGGTGGATGCTCTATCCAGGCTCAACCCGATAGAGTCAGAATGGTCCCTAGACGCAAGATCATTCTCCTTCATCTTACGCAAATTCCCAGGACTGCATATAGACCTCTTTGTAATGAGCGACAACAAGAAGCTACCCCGGTATGTAGCCCCGTACGAGGATCCTCTAGCGGAAGCAACGGACACGATGTCTCTAGACTGGAACAGATGGTCCAAGATCTACCGGTTCCCTCCAACCGACCTTCTGCTGAAAGTCCTCAACAAACTGAGATCCTTTCACAGAACAGCAGCAATAGTGGCCCACAAGTGGCCCAGAAGCATATGGTTCCCCCTGATAACGGAACCACGACTGAAACTGATCCCGTTGCCGGATCCAGTTTTGACTCAGCGAGTGCAAAAGTCGACTGTGTCCGCTTCATCACAGAAAACCCAGAACCTTCATCTCATGATTTTTTCACCTTAGCAGTCAAGAAAAGGTTTGGGATTTCAAGGGACAGTATTAACTTTCTAGAAGAATACAAGTCAAAATAAACGAGAAGACAATACGAGTCTTCCTGGAAGAAATGGGTCGTCTTTGTCAAGGCGAAGAAACCAAAGGAGATTTCAACGGATTTCTGTTTATCCTTCTTCATCCATCTCCATGAACAAGGTTTAGCAGACAACACGATTGCTACCTGCAAATCTGCCCTGACCAGACCCTTGCTGTATGCCTTCTAGGTGGACTTCTCCAATGATATCTTCAACAAGATTCCAAAAGCCTGCGCTAAACTTCGGCCCGCAGCTCCTCCGAGGCCCATTTCATGGTCCTTGGATAAGGGTCTTCACTTGGCATCAACCTTTAACAACGAAGACCGCTCTCTAAAAGACTTGACTCAAAAAGTGTTATTCTTATTTGCACTAGCCTCAGGAGCCAGAGTTAGCGTAATAGTGACCCTCTCGAGGGATGATGGCCATATTCAGTTCACAGACTGCGGAGAATTGAACCTTTTTCTGGACCCAGCGTTTCTCGCTAAGAATGAGGTACCCACTAAGAGGTGGGGTCCCCTGAGAATATGCCCTCTGAAGGAAGAAGCATCCCTATGCCCAGTGGAATGCCTAAAGGTCTATCTTCGTAGAACTTCAGACTTCAAGGAGGTCAGCTTTTCAGGGGAGAAACATCAGGTTCAACATTAACCTTAAAACAACTAAGGGCGAAGATCACCTATTTCATTCGCAGAGCGGATCCAGACAGTACACCCGCAGGTCATGATCCGAGAAAAGTTGCTTCGTCTCTGAATTTCTTTCAAAATATGTCTTTTGAAAGTCTCCCCGCTTACACTGGATGGAAGTCATCCAGGGTCTTCTTCAAGCATTATGCGAAACAATTACAGGAGATCAAACACTACGTGGTGGCAGCAGGTAGTGTACTAAAACCTGCCGCTTGATTTTTGCGAAGAACAGTGCACTAATTGGGACATTTTAGTGAAAGGTGGACATGATGGACTCTTACGGTGTATCATGTTGAGTGATGTGTCTAGTACATGACACTATAGACTGTTCTAATAACACGGGTAACAAAAAGCATAAAAGACTGACACATGTGCCATGCATATTCATATGCAAATGTTCCTTTTGTTACAACAGAATCCATAGTGAAATATTCCATAGTTCCCATAGAGTGGCTTGTGTTTCCTTTTTAGATGAAACTTTATTAATTTTTCTGTTATTACTAATTATGCTTTCACACAGAAATTTTCAGTGAAAATTGTGATTGATTATACATGTTACAACCCTTTATTTCTATATTCTATTTGTTAATAAACATAGTTAGGAATCTTTGCATCTCATTTCGCCCCAAATATCCTAAAACATACAAATAAAGGGTGTTAGAGCTACTTTTTATCCTCTTTTTTTTGGAAAAATATTCAAAACAAAGGTTATTACTGTTCCAAGCAAACAATCATCAGATTATATGTTATGCTATTAAGTTCAATCCCTGGTAATGACTGATTGTACCAACCTGTTTACCTTACTGATTTAAAGTTTCCTAAACCTGTCTATCTTGTCTCCAATGAACAAACAGACTTGGGAGGTATAAGTAACCTACACAGATCAATTCCATTCAGAGTACAAACTATGCTTTATGCATAAGAGGACACTAATATACAACTTGTTTGCTAGACTTGTTCCTTGAACGCACAATTCTCGGATTTTTTTCCTAGTCTTCCAACACTCTTCCATGTAGGGGGCAGGAAGCACTGACATAGTACATGATCAGTTGAATGGTGTGTGACGGTAACACCAGGTGTCTCTGGGTCTAGACAACCAAGGAAAATCTATCTCGAGATGATTGGCGCTATTGAAAATCCACAGATACATTAATGCTCTGGTAAACTTCCATCGGGACGACATGGCCTGAGCCCAAAAAAACGGATTTTGAGCAAAACGAAAAATCTATTTTTGGGTGAGGTAGCCATGTCGTCCTGATGGATCCATCCTCTTTTGACAAAGGATAAATGAACCCCTCCCTAATATACTGTATCTGTAGCACCTAAGTGAAGCTACAAAGAATGACTAAATGGCGCCATGCGCCGGAGTGCTGGCGGCCAATTACAGTACGAGTAGGAGTGTTGCCTTAATAACGGCTCTCCTACAATTCTTGCCACTTTCCCTTCTCGAAGCGTAAATGCTATTAGGGGCGTAGATAGCTATGTGGCGTATCAAGAATACGTTCTCTGATCTTATGCGATATCCCTATAGATAATACTAGGGATACTCGCGCCAGGAGTTAGAATTCTGGATAGCTTTAGTAAAATTCTCTGGGATATATCACTGTAGTTAAATATAACCTAGAAAGCTACTAAAAAGGAATTTCCATTAGGACGACATGGCTACCTCACCCAAAAATAGATTTTTCGCTTCGCTCAAAATCCGTTTTACGATGATCATGGATCGCCGAGTACCTGTAGATGTGCACGCCCCTGTTTGCAGTACGGTCCTCTGGACCTTGTATGGCCTGATGAGACAATCCACTAAGCTTCTTGTGATGATTCCCTTTGTATAAATTTGTAAGATTTTTTTTTTTGGGTAATTCATTGATTATTAAGTAAAGTTTAATATTTGAGTTATATAGTTTGTCTGTGTTAGGAAGGAATAATATTAAGTTTCCCATTTATTTTCTCTTTCTTCCTTCTACCTATCTTAGTTTATTAGGTTAGATTTTTTGGCCAGTAATTTGAAAGGTAGCTGCCTGAAAAGTCATTTAAAATTTCCCTATTGCTTAGGTTTGATTTAGTTGCATGTAATCTTTTAAAGTTCTTAGGGTTGGTTTTCCTATGATTTGTATATTCATTTATTTTTATTATTATCATTACCAATCTTTACTTATTTTTTTCTGTGTGAATAAATATTGTAAGTTTTTGAGGTGTTTGTTCTTTTGTTCCCAAGTTGCTGTGTTACATTTTTACTGACCGCAAATTCTGAGTAGACACAAGAACCCTTGAAAATACGGACGTAAATAAGGTCGTAACACACACACACACACACAAACACACACACACATGTATATATATGTATATATATATATATATATATATATATATATATATATATATATATATATATATATATATATATATATATATATATATATATATATATATATATATATATATGTATATATATATATATATGTATATGTATATATATATATATATATATATATATATATATATATATATATATATATATATATATATATATATATTAGAAGGGGCTAGCGTTCGATCCCAGGTATGAGGTAGAAATTTATTTCTATTTTAACACGATGTTGTGTTGATATTAATCCATATATATATATATATATATATATATATATATATATATATATATATATATATATATATATATATATATATATATATATATATATATATATATATATATATATATATGTATATATATACATATATATATGTATATATATATACATATATATGTATATATATATATATATATATATATATATATATATATATATATATTTATATATATATATATATATATATATATATATATATATATATATATATATATATATATATATATATATATATATATATATATATACATATATATATATATATATATATATATATATATTTATATATATATATATATATATATATATATATATATATATATACTATATATATATATATATATATATATATATATATATATATATATATATATATATATATATATATATATATATATATATATATATATATATACATATATATATATATATATATAATATATATATATATATATATATATATATATATATATATATATATATATATATATATATATATATATATATATATATATATAATATATATATATATATATATATATATATATATATATATATATATATATATATATATATATATATATATATATAACGGATTTTGAGCGAAGCGAAAAATCTATTTTTGGGTGAGATGGCCATGTCGTCCTGATGGAAGTTCCTATAGGGTAGCTTCCTAGGGTATATTACAACTACAGCGATATTCCCAGAGAATTTACCTTAAGGTACCAGAATTGTAACTCCTGGAGCGAGTATCCCTCGTGAAAGGGATATCGCGACATATCAGAGGACGTATTCTAGACACGTCACATGGCAATCTACATCCTGGACAGAGATTTCGTCTCGTAGGAGGTGATTGGCGAGATACGAATTCGGGAAAGAAAAAGGGGAGCCGCTCCCAAGGCTTCCCTATCCCCCGATTCGTATGCGTGCCTGGCGCCAATCCTGGCGCCATCTGTATTCCTTGTAGCGTACACGAGGTGCTACAGATACTGTATGTAGGGAGGGGTCCTACAGCCCTTTCTTAGAAAGGCAAGGGCGGGTCCATCAGGACGACATGGCCATCTCACCCAAAAATAGATTTTTCGCTTCGCTCAAAATCCGTTTTTTGGGCTCAAGCCATGTCGTCCTGATGGAAGTGTACCAGAGCATTACTGTATCTGTGGATTCTCAGAACGTGCCGTACTCCCCGGAGGTAATTTTTTCCCGGTCGACTAGACCTAGAGACATAAGATGTTACCGTTATACATCTTTTCAACTAACTATAAACTATGTTAGAGCTTCCTGCCCCCTACAGGGAAGAGTCCTACTAGACTCTGGAAAAGTCTCGAAGAGTACATATATCTATGTATGAATACCAGGCAAGCTAATATAGTGGTCTCGCCCTATATTAAGTAAAGCATAGTTTGTAAAGGACCACTGCGTCAATATGAAATATCGACCAATTTTCCGCACAATACTTGTATTGGACAAAGGTTTTATATCCGCATAGGAGGAAAACCAATGCAACATAGCTTGCATAAAGGAACAATTCTATCAGAATTATCCCAGATAAGGTACATAGAATGAATGCTCAATTATACCAATAAATTGACACAGGTGAAGGAGACGCAAGGTTCTCAAGAACCAGATTATTGACAGGCAATAAATAGACAGGTTAACCACAATTATATATATATATATATATATATATATATATATATATATATATATAAGAAGAGGATAACCCAAAACTTTAAGCATAAGTATGATAGTAAACAGAGCTTGTTTGTCTGAAAGAAAAAACATTAGATGCCACTTTTAAGATACCGAGGTATCAAAGTCATAAAAGCCTGTATTACAAATCAATGACATTAGCGTTAGAAACGCTCGGCACACATGTCTGCACTTATGCTAGGTTCACCTTCGGAAATGGAACAGTCTGGATGGGCAACACAGTGCCCTCACTTAGTTTGTAGTACAGTATGTAACTACACACTCACCCTGGAATTAATCGTCCCAGTTAAGACCACTGTTCCTCGCAGAGTTAAACAGTAGGGTTAACACCGCGACCCACTGCTACCACAGATCTCTTTTAGTTCCTCTACTTGCTTCGCATAGTGGCGAAAGAACACTCTGGGAGACTTCCAGCCAGTGTATGAACGGAGATGTTCAAAATCCATACAATTAAAGAAATTTAAGGATGAGGCAACTTTCCTCGGATCGTGACCTGCGGGTGTATTGTCAGGATCCGCTCTGCGAATAAAATATGTGATTTTCGCTCTGAGTTGATTCAGAGATAAATTTGAGCCTGATGTTTCTCCCCTGAATAGTTGACCACCCTTGAAGTCTGAAGTTCTATGAAGATAGACCTTTAGGCATTCTACTGGACATAGAGATGCATCTTCTTTCAGAGGGCAGATTCTCCAGGGACCCCACCTGTTGGTGGGTAACTCATTCTTGGCGAGAAACGTAGGATCCGGAAACAGGTTCAGTTCTTCCCCATCCAGGAACTGAACACGACCTGCCTCTCTCGAGAGGCTACAATCTCACTAACCCTGGCCCCGGACGCGAGTGCAAAATAGGAAAATAACTTTTTGTGTCAAATCCTTTAACGCACACTCTTCATTGCTCAACAGAGAAGCGAAATGAAGAACTTGTCTAAAGACTATGAAATGGGCTTTGGAGGTGCTGAAGGTCTGAGCCTAGCACAGGCTTTCGGGACTTTATTAAAGATCTCGTTACCTAGGTCGACCTGGAAGGCATATAGAATGGGTCTTGTCAAAGCAGACTTACACGCTGAAATCGTGTTCGCTGCCAACCCTTGACCATGGAGGTGGGGAAAAAGATAAGCAGAAGTCTGTCAAGATCTCCTGCGGAATCTTCGCCTTGACAAAAGGCCACCCATTTTCTCCAAGATGACTCATATTGCCTTCTAATAGATTTGCACTTATATTCCTCAAGGAAGTCTATACCGGCTTTCGAAATCCCGAAACGCTTTCTCACCGCTAAGGAGAGAAAATCATGAGCTGCAGGGTCCGGGTTTTCTGTAATGAAGCGCAGACAGTTGACTTCTGGACTCGCTGGGTCAGAACTGGATCTGGTAGTGGTACAAACTTCAGCTACAGTTCCAATGCCAGGAGGAACCACACGCTGTTCGGCCACTTGTGGGCCACTATTGCCGCTACCCTTTGAAGGATCTCAGTTTATTGAGGACTCTCAACAGAAGGTTGTGAGGAGGGAACAGATAAATCTTGGACCATCTGTTCCAGTCGAGGGACATCGCGTCCACTGCTTCCGCTAAGGGGTCCTCGTACGGGGCACGTACAGGGGCAACTTCTTGTTGTCTTTCGTCACAAAGAGGTCTATCTGCAGTTATGGGACTGATTCAGAATGAAGGAGAATGATCCTGCGTCTAAGGACCATTCCGACTCTATCGGTGTGAACCTGGATAAAGCGTCCGCTGTCACATTGCGGACTCCTTGAAGGTGAACTGCCGACAGGTACCACTTCTTCTTTTCCGCCAATCGGAAGACGGCCAACATCACCTGGTTGAGAGGTGGTGACCTCGATCCTTGTCGATTCAAGTATCTCACCACTACCTCGCTGTCTATCACCACCTTATGTGGATCGAATGACGCGGGGAGACTTTCTTTAAGGTAAGGAGCACTGCCCTAGGTTCTAGAAAGTTTTATGTGAAAGGTCTTGAATAGCCTGGACCAAGTCCCCTGGACTTTTTTCCGATGAGAGTGACCTCCCCATCCCTCCTTCGAGGCGTCTGAGTGAATCGTCACCGACGGGGGAGGTGGCTGAAGAAGAACCTGACTTCTTTAGATGTCTGGCTTGGGACCAAGGCCTGAGAAGAGTACTTAGCCGAAGCGGCTGGTCTTCTCAGATCTCTTCACGCGTTTGATGCATAACTTCTCCAAACTCCGATTGCATCTTTTAGCTGTGCTCTTAGCACTGGGTCTGTCACCGAAGCAAACTGGAGAGAGCGCAGTACTCTCTCCTGCTCGTGTCTTGATATCCTTTCGGAATCTTGAAGTCTCCTGACAGAACCCGCTATCTCCTTCCTTTTCATCGCCGGGGTGGAGAAACGGTGTGACAAAAGGTCCCAGTGGATTCCCAGCCACTGGAACTTTTGAGATGGAGAAAGTCGAGACTTTTTCTGTTGATCTTGAAGCCTAGGTACTCTAGGAACTGGATCACTTGACTGGAAGCTTGCAAGCATTCTGTCTCGGATGCTGCCCACACCAACCAGTCCTCCAGGTAGGCTACTACCTGAATTCCCTTTAGGCGAAATTGTTTGAGAGCTACGCTCGCAAGCTTCGTGAAAATCCTTGGGGCTATGTTTAGCCCGAATGGCATGGCTCCGAAGGCGTATAGTCTTCGTTGTAGCCTGAACCCTAGGTAGGGGGAGAGTCGATGGCTAATTGGAATGTGCCAGTAGGCGTCTGACAAGTCTATAGAGACGGAATATGCCCTCTTGGGCAGTAAGGTCCTTATGTGTTGCAGTGTTAGCATTTTGAATTTGCAATTCACTATGAACTTGTTAAGTGGCGACAAGTCCAGAATGACTCTGAGCTTTTCTGAGTCTTTCTTGGGAACACAAAACAGCCTTTCTTAGAAATTGATGGGCTTCACCCTTTTTCTCCAACAGTTCTTGAACGTACTCCTCCATAACGGGGGTGGAGTGTTGGAAAAACCGAAGGCACGGGGGTGGAGTGCTGTACCAGCTCCCGCCCAGTCCATTCTTGAGTAGGCTGTGGGCCCAGGGATCGAAGGTCCACCGATCCCGAAATTTCAGAAGTCTCCCTCCTACCGGTATCACCTCATTTGGACTGCCGTCCTGAGGTCTTGCCTTCCTGACCACGACCACCCCTGAATCCCCTTCCCCTTGAGGGGCGTCTAGACGAGCCTCTGGCTGCTCCTCTAGGCTTTGCTCGAAAGGAAGTAGACTGCCCTTCGAACTCTGGGGTGAATGCCGTGGACTGTGTCGACACGGCCTGGGGTACCCACTGAAAGGTGGTCGGGGTCTTTGCCACGATCTGGGGCACTGGGGGCAATGGCAATTGCAGTTGCTGTTGCTGTCTAAGAGGCTTGGCTGGCCGAGACGGTAGCCTAGTCCTCATAGTCTTCCTCTTTGGTTGAGGACCCTCATCCGGGGAAGACTTTCTTTTGATAGCCAGGCCCCACTTCTGGAGAAGGTTTTTATTCTCCAAGGCGGCTTTATCAACAACTTCTTTGACCAAGTCGGTAGGGAAAAAGGTCTTTTCCCCAAATGTTGGAGGAGATTAGTTTCTTTAGCTCGTGCCTCACCGTAGCCAAGGTAAACACGAACTCCCTACAAGCTCTCCTTGCCTTGACGAAGCCATAAAGGTCCTTCGTCACTGTGGCCAGATGAGGCTTGGCCACTACCATGAACATTTCATGGACCTTGGGGTCACATGCCATCGTCTCGAGAGTAGTCTGAAGAGACATTGAGGCAGTCAGTCTTTCTTTTGTATCGAACTCACTTCGCAAAAGAAAGTCAGACAGCTTAGGGAGGTCCTTGCCGAACTGACGTCCGGCAATATCAGCCTCCAACTTTCCCACTGAGAACGTAAGATGGACGTCCTTCCAGTCTTTGTGGTCCATAGGCAGGGCCAGCGACAAGGGTTTACACTCCTCTAGGGAGGGGCAAGACTTGCCGGCCTCGATTCCTTTTAGTACAGCCAGAAACCCTTTCTGTAAAAAGGGGAAGGCTCTAGTAGGCGAGGACACAAAGGAAGGGAGCTTCCTATTCAATGCAGCTACCTTTGAGTTAGAGAAGCCCCTCTCTTTCATCGAGGATGAAAGTAGAGCTTGAGCCTTAGCATGGTCCATCACTTGACCTCCTTCGGCTCTGTCTCCTCCTTTGAAGCTGGTTCCTTCCTCAGCCGGACATAACAGTCCGGATATGATGCCTTGCTGGGCCAGAATTCCACCCTCCAGGGGAACTGAGCCCAGCTTATCCGAGATGACGATCTTTCCAGTCGTCATCGGCATGTGCTCAGCATACCTCCATGGGTTAGCATCTGAGCACAAGGGAAGGTCTTTCACATTGAGCTTTTTCTGGGGCCCATGTGATTCTGCAAGGCACTGCATTCGCAGTTCCATTGCAGCCGCCTTCTCCTGATTCTCCTTCTGCATTTGTTGGATCATTCCAACAATAGAAGAGAGGGCCTGTCCCAGCTCTACTGGGAGACCGGCCGATGTAGAGGGGCTTGAACTTCATCCTGGGCTTCTGCCAGGAGGTCTTCCTCCTGACACCCGTCCACATCAGACATCCTG
Organism: Palaemon carinicauda; assembly: GCF_036898095.1. Lineage (NCBI taxonomy): Eukaryota > Metazoa > Arthropoda > Malacostraca > Decapoda > Palaemonidae > Palaemon > Palaemon carinicauda. The sequence continues at coordinate 86,866,708 of NC_090739.1, forward strand.
TCATCTAGCTGGATGTCTTGCATCGCGACCGCGACTTCAGCATCCACCTGGATCTGAACTTAGGGGATCTCCTCTTGAGGCTGGGGAATCACTGCATCAGCTGATGCCTTAGGGAAAGGATACGCCCTCATCTTCTCACTTGGGAGATAAGGGCCAGAAGTGTTCTTTTGGAAGCCCCTTACCCAGGTACGAAGCTTCTTCCTAGCTATTTAAATGTCTCATTAATCAGGTTAGTGCACACAGTACATACCTGACGGTCCCAATACCGTAGATCATCCTTGGAGACAGCGTATGCTGCGTGTCTCCTACAAAACTCATGTCCGCAGAGGTTCTTGCTGCTGACATTGCAGAAAGCACTTCCCCACTTCGGAGTGTCCTTCTGTAAAGAGAAGAAATTTCCATGAGTATCAAGTGAACTATGTATCACTGGATATGCATAGTATAGCATAACAATTCATAAAGGAAAGACACACACTTGTGTTTCCCTCACAACCCATTGTTGCAGCCTTCCAGATAATAAAATCAAAATGGTTTATCTCTTCTAGAGTAACCAATGCATAGTTTCCGGAGGAAACAGGTGGAGCTCACACCTAAGCAATGATTTTAAAATCCTGGATAATAGACAGGGAAGAACTCAGCTTCCTATCTGAGGGCAACAGCAAAGGGATGTGCAAGAAAACACAATAGTGTTAGAAGATACAGTGCTGTACCAAAACCTTTACTATAGTTTTCTTCTTACTATATATGCTATACAGAAGAATACTAGTACAGTATAGGGGGATGTGTGCCGGCCTGCCTTTGCCGGCCGGCACACACCACAACTAGCTTTAAAGTATACTACTTAACAGCTATAGGGCGGCAGCACTCTGGTTCAAATGCCTGTGCCGGTCGGCAGCAACTGCCCGCCGGTAACAGCCAGTGTTGGCCGGCAATGGCTGCCGGCCAGCAACTACACAAGGTAGTACCCAGCTGCCGGCCACACTCTTGGTGACCGGCAGACAAGGACTGACATAAGCCGGCCGGCAAAGGTACAAGACCGATGCCAGCCGGCAGCAAAAGAACCAGAGGACTACACCTGCCCGGCTGCCGGCCTCATAGGCCGGCAGCCGGGACAGGTACAGCACTAGAAGAAAAATAGAATGGATGCCGGGATAAGAGTGTACACAACCTCCAAGCCCGGCAACCGAAAGAGTGCATATAAGGAAGGGGAGAAACTAATTCAGGCTTCCTTGACCAATGCCGTGCGGCTCTGCCGGCAGGCATGGATGAGGGACCAAGAGAGGTCCGGGCAGCACTCGAAAACATAAGACCCTTGCCGGCCAGCAGCTCTGCCGGCCGGCAATGGGCTGAGTCAATTCCACATCCCAACCTATACTAGTCCTGAAGTAGAACGACGTACAGTACAGTAAGACCCCTGCCGGCCAGCTCTGCCGGCCGGCAAGGGGCTGAGTCAATTCCACATCCTAACCTATACTAGGTCTAGATGTAGAACGACGTACAGTACAGTAATAGCTAGGCCATTACGGAGATAGAGGGGGAAGGGACAAGAGGGTCCTGCCAACCTTGCTTTAGTGACAGATCACCCGCAGCCAAGAACTTATCTTAGCCTAAGGGAGATCTAAGGGGAAAGGCCAGCAATACTTGCCAGCTTCTAGAGCACCAAAGCAAGAAAGGCGTTGCTACTCCCAAGGGAAGAACTTATCCTCCCCCGAGAACAGCAACAGGACTAGTCTGGTAGATCACAAAAGAAGGAATCATAACTACAGAAACCTTCGGTAGTGACCTAAGGGAGCTAAGCTCCCTTTGTATGTGTTAGGTCAGCGAGGGGGACTCAGCCCCAAGCCAGACAACACAGACTCAGACTAAAAACTCTGTTGTTCTGTCCCTCTTGAACCATAACTACAGGAACAGGAAGGTACAGTAACACCCTAGTATAGTTTTATCGAAAATAAATTCGGAAAAAAACAACTTAGGGATAAGCCCAAGGCTTAAACAGAGGGAAAGGGATTGCATACCTTCTCCGAAGAAAAGAAAGCAACCGGGGAGTATGATAAAGTATACTAAGGCTCCATAAGCAACTAGCCTAGGCACCAAGAGAATCGATTACCTAATTCACCGAAACTCACACGTATACAATCTTGGAAATATTCCACACAGTCTAAAATGTATAAAATATAGCCTAAAGCTTCAATAAAATTTTAATTACACTCGGAAAAACCAAAATCATGCATGAAGTACTAGGACCAAACGACTAGGCTACATGGCCTAGCGTAGGCCAGAATGGCGAATACTTCGCCAAATAATACTAAGCACGAAAGGAAATCCTATGTAATGCTAAATAGCTAAAATTTATTAAAGCAAAACAACCAGGAATGTCGCTCTGACTAACTAATTTATACCTAGCGAGCGACAGTGTCCAGGACACCTCTGGTAGGCTACGGCTCTTGTATCAAAGATTAATCCTATTAATCACTAAAATTTTAACCAAGAGCCTACATTTATACATAACAGACACTATACTCAACTTATCAGAGGCCAACGAAGACGGAGAAGCCATGAAAAGCCGAATAAATCCAAGATTTGCGAGAAAAACAGGAAAAAAACACCGAGTTGTTAAGCTACGCAAAAAGGAATACAGATGGCGCCAGGATTGGCGCCAGGCACGCATACGAATCGGGGGATAGGGAAGCCCTGGGAGCGGCTCCCCTGTTTCTTTCCCGAATTCGTATCTCGCCAATCACCTCCTACGAGACGAAATCTCTGTCCAGGATGTAGATTGCCATGTGACGTATCTAGAATACGTCCTCTGATATGTCGCGATATCCCTTTCACGAGGGATACTCGCTCCAGGAGTTAGAATTCTGGTACCTTAAGGTAAATTCTCTGGGAATATCGCCGTAGTTGTAATATACCCTAGGAAGCTACCCTATAGGAACTTCCATCAGGAC
>NC_090739.1:86871237-86873737 GCF_036898095.1 Palaemon carinicauda
ATAATATATATATATACTTTATTATTATTTTCATTTTCATTATTATTATTATTTTTATTATTATTATTATTATCATTATTATTATTATTAATAATAATATTATTATTACCATTATTATTATTATCATTATAATCATCATCATCATTATTATTATTATTATTATTATTACTATTATTATTATTATTATTATTTTTATTATTATTATTATTATAATTATAATTATTATTATTATTATTATTATTATTATTATTATTATTATTATTATTACTTACTAAGCTATAACACTAGTTCGAACAGCAGGATTTTACAATTTTAAGGGCCCCTACAGGAAAATGGCCCAGTGAAGAAAGGAAAAGAAAAAAGAATAAAAGGCAGGAGTAATTAATATACAATATTTCAAGAACAGTAACAGCGTTTAATTCAAATATTTCATATGTAAACTTTAAAAACTAGAAGAAGGGAAATAATACAGAACAGTATGCTCAGGTGTATGCTGAAGCAAGAGAACACCAATCTAAGACGATGGTACACCATTGCACAGATGCCAAGGCACTACCTAAGACAAAGGAACAATGGTTTGCTTTTGGAGTGTCCTTCTCTTAGAAGAGCTGCTTACCATAGCTAAAGAAACTTTCCTACCCTTATGAATAGTAGCCACTGAACAATTACAGTAAAATAGTTAGCCCTTTGAGGGAAGAAGAATTGTTTGGTAATCTATGTTGCCAGGTGGATGAGGACGGTAAATTAAAAATAAGCCGTAACCGGAGAGAAGGATCCAATGTAGTACGGTCTGGCCAGTCAAAAGACCCTAAACTCTCTACCTGTAGTTTCTCAACGGATGGCTGATCCCATGGGCAACCTACTTTCTGTATATATACTTATATTAAAAAAGATAACTATATCTATATCTATATCTATATATATATATATATATATATATATATATATATATATATATACATATATATATATATATATATATATATATATATATATATATATATATATATATATATATAAACACACACACACACACACACACACATATATATATATATATATATATATATATATATATATATATATATATATATAGATTTTGCCCTCTCAATTATTCTTGTATATATGTGGCTAATATAACCCTCTTTGTTGTGGTAGGTAGCTGAATTGGTAATATAAGAATTGCCATCGAATCCTGCTTTCAACTCCCGAATAACCTCCTGAATGGACGCAGGCTATGACTTGGCCACTTCATTCTGATTTTGTTGAATTAGAATTTCTATCAACAAAATCAGAACGAATTGTCCAAGTCATAGCCTGCATCCACTCAGGTGATTCGAGAGGGGAAAGCAGGATACAACGGAAATTCTTATATTACCATTTCAGCTACCTACCACAACAAAGAGGGTTATATTAGCCACACATATACAGAAAAGATAGAGAGGACAAATTCTTTATATATATATATATATATATATATATATATATATATATATATATATATATTATATACATATATATGTTACAGGCAAACTGTGTAACCAGGCATTTCAAGAAATGCCTAAAAATTTTAGGCATTTCGTGAAATGACTGATTCACTTGGGGATTTCGCGAAATGACTAAAGTTTCCCGGCATTACGCGAAATTACTGAAATCTAGTAGTTCTTATTACACACTTTGCCTAATAGAATTCCGGCAAACTATGTAATTCCGGTATTTGTTTGCAAATACCACTTTTATATGGTTTTAAGTATTTATGGGTGTTGACACGGATTCTTATACACTGACGGTTGGTTTTGAATATTTGTTATAATTAGTATTGATTTATGTATATCTGATAAACATTTCCATATAATTTTCATATATTTCATATCCATATAAATTGTAGCCAGAGTTGTTTCAAGCACAGGTGTTCAATTTAAATTTAACTACCTGAGAAGTTAATTCAGTTTTGTTTGAAATGGTCTCCTTCTTTTATCTCTTTTAACTATGTGACCAGGTAATTCACTCATTTTGATTTCTTTTAACCTTATGGGCAGGCAATTCTAGAAGTAAGTACCATGATTAATATAAACAGTTTGAGATTATAGTTTGAGAAAATTTGGGATGTAGATTTAACTAAAACTAATATCATACTCTAAATATGCAAACATCACAACGGAGGCTGTTGACCTGCTCAAGTCCTATTGCATTACCTGCCAAGAAAAGACAAAAAGAATCAAGTCAAAGGGAGTTGTGGAACAGCCCTTACTTAGGATTTAAAATTTCGCTGCCAAGTCGATTTAATTGACATGCAGTCATCTCCACAAGCCCAACACAAGTGGATTATGTTGTACCAGTACCATCTGACCAAGTCTGTCATTCTACGCCCACTCACATCCAAGAGAGTAGCTAAGATTGCTTTTCAGCTTTTGGGTATCTTCTTATTGATTAATGATCAAAACATCCTACAATCAGATAATAGATCTGAGTTCACATCCTATGTGGTTCGAGAGGTGAA
>NC_090739.1:86878737-86881237 GCF_036898095.1 Palaemon carinicauda
TGTGTCTCGAGCAACTTGTTGTTCAGCCCTAAAAAAAAAATTAAACATGGACAACCAAGCCTACACAAAAATCTGTAGTCCACAAAGTGATGTGCAGGATGGGTGTTGCAGCTGAGAAGAAAAGAATGTCTTTTCTTGTGCTAGTTGGAGATCAACCAGTTTATGCCCTTATGGTTCAAACGAGGGATGAAAATTCTAAGCTATTCAAAGACATTATGCCATTTCTTTGGCCTTTCCACACACAGTGCTCTTTCATATCTGCCATCTATAAACAGTTTGATGGTTCCGGCTTGTCTGACAAACTGGTTACTACACAGTTCATTGGTGAAGGTTCATTGGAGAGGTCACTACATGGGAAACGCTTCAAACGTAACATAAGATGTCTTTAGTTGATGTATGTCTTTAGTTGATGTATGATAAACACAGGTATGCTTGCTGACTTGGGAAATTTTAGCTTGAAGTAAACAGTCTTCCAAAGGAAAAGATCAGATATCTACGAGATGAATTATTTGTACATTCAATGACAGGCAAGCAATATTCAAGATAGCCTTCAGACGTGTGGATAGAAAGAACAATGAACAAAGGTTCCAAGATGAAGGTTAGTAGGTTGAAAATGCTGAGGAATGAAAAGATGTTTACTACCTGTGGATACAAATGACAATGAACAAAGGTTCCAAGATGAAGGTTCGCTGCTTGAAAATGCTGATGAAGGAAAAGATGTTAACTACTATGGGGAATGTGAACTTGTCAAAAAAGTAAGGGCTGCTCTTCACACTCACTGGCATATGTTTTCCAAGACCTAGACAGATGTATCACTGAGTTTGACTTTGATCCATTCGACCTGGACAAACCACAACTGAGATCTCTGGTATCTGGTGTTGTTGCCTCAGATGATCTTACACAGGATTTTGAAAGTGGCCACGACGATGGTGAAACAAGAGTAACCAAATTCTTCAAAGAAACCATTTTTTTCATAGAACACACCATTTGATGCTTCTATACACAGATGTTCGAGATACACTATCAGCAAACTACCTGTGACTAAGGATTCAGTCTCAGGCAAGGTGACAAAAGCGGATATAAGGGAGAACAGAGGAATAGCATCAGTAATTTAGCAGGCAGAATCTGCCGAAAAGAAACCTATTTTCACACAGGTGATGGAATTTTGTGTAACAGATGAGTGTTTACCCACATTTAACATTAACGGTTCTATGAAAAAGTGCAAAAATCCAAGTTTATTGAGAAGTTAAATATGCACCCCGACGATCCTTTACTAGGACATTGCTCTAGTTGATATGGGTATACTGTGGAGATTAGCAAACCCAATTTTCGAGAATCCTGAGAAAGCTGGTGGTTCTTTCCGCATGGTGGTGTGAATATGCGGAAAAATATTTATTCTCTTATAAACAAAACATCTAAATGCAATTTGTGAATGATGCCTATGGAGTGGAAAATTCCCTCGAAGAGGATGAGCATGAGTGACTTGAATTTCTGAAAGCATATAGAGACGGATTCAGGAATGGCTACATGAAAACATCAGATAAATTTCTCCCATCAAGAAAACAAGCGAAGTTTGCAAATATTTCTAAAGAATGAGTTCACCAAGCTTGCAGAAAAAAAGATAAAGGAAAAAATAATAATAGAAAAAATTATTTTGTGTACTCATTAAGACACAGTTGTTGGAATATCCCCTCCAGAGAAAATATGGAGGGATTTAAATTTAGTAAAATTGAGGTAGGCACAATGCTGTTCTTCATTTATTCAGAAATCCGAAAAGCTGGTAAAATGGAGACAGTCGTTATTGATGCTGATGATACAGATGTAGTGATTATTTTAGCATATGTTGCACATTAACTGGCGGCACCCTTCCGTCAAACAGAGACAAAATCATCAGCTCTACAGACCTTTGCTTTGATTATGTAGATGAAATGTTAATTCCATCACACATCCAAAGGGGGTCTGATACTACATCTGGTTTCCATGGGCATGGGAGAAAAACAGTTTATGTCAAAGGTACAAAAGCCCCGGAGGTACACAATCTTTTGGAAGATGTTGGCAAATTACTTGAAGTGATACAAAGGGTGCTTCGTTGCATGGCCACAATCATTGTCAGACACATCTATAATGGTACAGTCAGTTAAACATTAGCTGAAGCTAGAGCTCTGAAGTGGGGTCAGTTGAAAAGCAAGTGCACATCCCGCATCTCACAAGAAGTAGACTCTCAAAATCTGTATGTGACAAAATTTTACATTCAACTTTAGTATCATAAGCCAAATGCACCCCAAGATCCCACCAACTATGGATAGGCACTGAAAGATGGTAGATGCATGCCAATTAGTTATACCAGGGATGCACTCCCAAGAAGTTTGTGTGACTTGGTTGAACATAAACAGCTATTGTTGCATGGTGATGATGAGGCTGAAAGCAGTGATGAAATTTGTGACTCTGGAGCAAGAAACTCAGACAGTGACTGAAAGATTACATGTATGTTTTTAATGGA
>NC_090739.1:86886237-86891237 GCF_036898095.1 Palaemon carinicauda
CTCCCGTGTTCCTAATCTTTTCTTTTTACAGGATGCAGGAACGGGCGTGCGATTTTTGGTAGACACGGGTGCTTGTCGTTCTCTTTTTCCAAGGAAACTCTTCAAGGCACGACGTAGTCTGTCTACATCTGCCGACGTCCGCTTGGTAGCTGCCAACGGATCTGCGATACCCACCTACGGTTACGAGAACCTCACATTATCGTTCGTAGACGGTAAATTCAATTGGAAGTTTCTCGTTGCTGACGTTACAATCGTTGCTGACGTTACAATGCCAATCCTCGGTGCGGATTTCCTCTCTAATTTCCACCTTCTGGTCGATGTCGCCCACCGACGATTGGTCAACGCAGACTCGTACATGTCGACACCTCTTCAACCCGCCCCCTCTAACCTCGCTCTCCACATCAGCGCACCCACGGATGCCTACGCCCACCTCCTCACGTCGTACCCGGAAGTTTTCTGTCCAGAACTTCGCCAAACGCCTACGGTTCCTGCCAAGCACGGTATTTATCACCATATCAAGACGATGGGACCCCCAGTCTTCGCAAAATTCAGACGTCTGGCACCGGAACGATTAGCAGCCGCCAAACAGACGTTCGCTGAAATGGAGGGAATGGGCCTTTGCCAAAAGGCCTCCAGCCCATGGTCGTCACCCTTACACATCGTTCTAAAGAAAGACGGCTCCCTCCGTCCATGCGGGGATTACAGGCGCCTGAACATGCAAACAGAACCGGATCACTACCCCCTCCCAAACATTGCCGACGTGACTTCCTACCTGCACAAAGCGAAGGTTTTCTCTACGCTCGACCTCCTGAAGGGGTATTATCAGGTGCCTATGAACCCAGAAGACATCCCCAAGACTGCCATCACCACTCCGTTTGGTACATACACCTTCAATTACTCCTGTTTTGGCCTTCGTAATGCTGGGGCAACGTTTCAACGTCTCATGGATGGCATTTTAGGGGACCTCCCTTTCTGTGTATGTTATGTGGACGATATACTTGTGTTCTCCTCCTCAAAAGAGGAACACCTCCGTCACCTGCGCATCGTGCTCGACCGCCTGCAACCAAACGGCGTTGTAGTCAGGTACGACAAGTGTACCTTTGGCGCCAACGAATTGCCGTTCTGACGGCACCGTATCACTCCTGAAGGAGTCCATCCCCTCCCTGAGAAGGTAGCAGCCGTTCAGAACTTCCCCGCGCCCTCGACCGTCAAAGCTCTGCAGGAATTCTTGGGCATGATCAACTATTATCACCGTTTTCTGCCAGCCATTGCCGTCACTCTTGCTCCCCTCTACGCCTCCCTCAAGGGCAAGCCAAAGGACCTGAAGTGTGGTCCCCTTCAAGAAGCAGCCTTCTGCAATGCAAAGAAGGCCCTATCTACTGCTGCGGCTCTCACTTTTCCTATCCCACACGCCCCTCTCCTTCTTTCCACCGATGCCAGCAACGTCGCTATTGGTGCAGTACACGAGCAGGTGGTCAAAGGCTCGCCCCGCCCATTGGCCTTCTTCAGCAGAAAACTGTCCAAGGCCGAATCGGGTTATTCTACCTTCGATCGAGAATTGCTGGCGGTGCACTTGGCTGTCCGTCACTTTCGCCATTTCTTAGAAGGTACGCCCCTCGTCATACCCACAGACCACATGCCTCTGGTGCACGCCTTCACTCGACAGTCTAACGCCTGGTCCGCCCGTCAACGCCGACATCTCTCCGTCGTGGCTGAATACAATTGCACCCTCCAATACGTCCCTGGAAAAATGAATCCCGTTGCCGATGCCCTGTCAAGAAACACGTTGGCTGCCGTTCAACTGGGATTGGATTACAACGCCTTGGCTGAAGCCCAACGACAGGATCCAGAGTATCAAGCTTGTAGGACATCCTGCACGTCCCTCCGTTGGGAAAACTTTCCCCTCGAAGACTCCAACACCACCCTCCTCTGTGACGTCAGTACTGGTAGACCGCAACCTTGGATTCCTGCTCCCATGCGCCGACAGGTGTTTGATATCATTCACGGACTTTCACATCCCTCGTGCCGTTCTACTGCACAGCTGCTGAAGGCAAAGTTCATTTGGCACAGCATTTCTAAGGATGCTAAGGATTGGGTCTGCGCCTGTACTTCTTGCCAAACTTCCAAAGTACATCGACACACGGATTCAGGAGTGGGCACCTTTCCTCAACCTCAGCGTCGTTTCGCACACATTCACGTCGACGTTGTAGGCCCCCTACCCACATCACAAGGACATCGTTACCTGTTTACCGTCATCGACCGCTCCACTCGTTGGCCTGAAGCCATTCCCATGGAAACTGCAACATCCGCCTCATGTACATCTGCCTTACTCTCTGGATGGATTTCAATATTCGGTATCCCTGAGCATATTACTTCTGACAGGGGAACCACTTTCACCTCTCAATTATGGACGTCATTAGCGAATCTCCTGGGCATCACCCTACATCAGACAACTGCCTACAACCCCGCTCCCAATGGAATGGTTGAACGTTTTCATCGCACCCTAAAAGCAGCTTTGATGTCCCGCTGCAAGGATTGCAACTGGTTTACTCAGCTTCCCTGGGTCCTCCTGGGACTAAGGACCACTCCTAAAGACGCCCTCGACGTCTTGGCAGCTGAAATGGTGTATGGTGACCCGTTGGTCGTCCCTGCCGAATTTTTTCCTTCTACAACCTCCTCCGACGATCTCCAGCGCATACGTCATGTCGTGGGAAAATTTACTCCATGCCGCCAGACTTACAATCCCCCAGCGAAGCATCACATACCAACGGACTTGCACTCTGCCACTCACGTCTTCCTGCGCAACGACACTAGCAAGCCACCACTAACGCCCCCTTACACGGGCCCTTTCCTTGTGATCCGACGCAGTCCGAAAGCATTCCTTCTAAACATTCGGGGCAAAGAAGACTGGGTCTCCATTGATCGTCTAAAACCTGCTAATCTTCTGCCAGATGACCCGCCTACAGTTCGCCTCTCTAGATCAGGGCGCCCTATTTAACATGTACAGTATGTCATTTTTAGGGGGGGAGCCATGTACCAACCGTGTGTCACACAATTGTACATAATTATTTTGTATATTTTATGCTTGTATCCGAGCTCTTCCCTCGCACTAAAAAGAACCTGAATGATCATGTCTCCGGTTTTGCTCTGTAACATTGTCTGTCTCTCGAACATGTCATGTCCTGTTGCCTTGAGGTTTTGTATATAAAGGAGAGTGTTCCTTAATAAACAACTCAGTTGATTGCATCCTGCCTTTGAGTTCACAACCCTCTCCCGGCCCGTCACACACAGAGAGAGAGAGAGAGAGAGAGAGAGAGAGAGAGAGAGAGAGAGAGAGAGAGAGAGAGAGAGAATTGCAGTAATTATTATCAAACTAAATAAGGAGTATAAACTGAAGATCATTCAATCGTATGCACTAAGAACATACTTTTCAAAGGATAAAATATGATTCTTTTTTTTCATGAAGATGTCGACATCTATAAAAATAAACATAAGACTCAATATACATTTGTTTTAGGAGATTTCAATGCTAAAGTAGGTCAACGGGAGGAAGGAGATTCAGCAGTAGGTAATTTTTGAGAAGACGCAAGGAATAACAGAAGAGACTCGGTTTTAGAATTTTCTGTAACACTCTTAAATTTTTATTGGAATCAGCACAAAGGATAGCTGGAAAAGTACCTAAACAAGATGAAGGAAATCTATCAAAAAAGACTAACAGCCTTATAAGAAAAGATCGGAACTGAAGATAAATTCCAAGCGAGATGAAATAGAATTAGCAGAATTATCCAAAAAAACAAAAGAAACTAAAACAATAGATATAGAGTGATAATAATCGCACAGAATTTATATACAATGTATTACATTAGTGATATATGAAATAACCTGAGCCGATACCAAAATTAGCAGGAGGAGAAATACAGACAATATTGAAATATATGGAAGGAGGCGGAGCAGCAGGAGTAGACGGCATAATAATTGATTTAATAATAGATGGAGAGATTCCCTGGTAGTAAAACTCACTGAATTTAAACTAAATGTCTGTAAAAATGCTTTATACTTACAATCTATGAATTTTGTTTTAATTGTCGTACTGATTCACTAAATGGCTTGAAAATTTACCGACCAATAAGTTGTTATCAGTAATATATGAAATATTTACAAAAACCATATTACATCGAAGAGAAAAGAAGCTAGACTTTAATCAAGCAAGAGAGGAGGAAGGTTGTAGAAGTGGGTAATCAAAAACTGACCATATCCATGTAATTAACTAGCTAAAATAAAAATCAATAGAGTAGGACAAACCACTATGTATGGCCTTTATAGACTATAATAAATCTTCTGATTCTGTCAAAGCATCAGCATTAACGAAAGCTAATAAAAGACAGGGTATAGATGAATCTAATAATAAAACACTAGAAGAAAACTATAAAGTACAGCTATCCTAGAACTATATAAAGCTAGTGAGATAATTTTAATAGAGAATGGAGTTAGACCGAAAGAACCCCTCTCTCCTAAATTATTGACAACATACTAGGAAGAAAATTTTAAGGATTTATGTTTGGAAAATGTAGAAATTAATATTAATGTGGAATACCTAAACAACCTAAGATTGTGAGATGATATTGTCGTGTTTAGTGAATTATGGAAAGAGTTGAAAAAGATTGATAAGATCTAAAGAAAGATAACAGAAATGTAGGGCTAAAAGGAATATGAATAAAAATAAGATATAGTTCAATGTAAATGCAGAGAAAACATATGACAGTTATATTAACAACATCTAGGCATTGTTCATTATAAAAGTACTTTGGCTATACAATAAGTCTTACTACGGGGCACTATACGGAATTTAAAAGAGGAATAAGCATAGGAAAATCATTTGGTAAACAAAAAAGAATCAATAAAATGTTGAATGTCACTTTCTCTAAAAAGAAAATGATATGATCAGATGGTCATACCAGTTTTGAGTTAAGCATCAGAAACTTAGAGCCTTACCAAAGCCT
>NC_090739.1:86903737-86908737 GCF_036898095.1 Palaemon carinicauda
TCTCTTATTTTAATTTCTTATATGAGCCAATGGTACAATTCTCTCATCAGTGGGTTGGGATTCGTTTTGAACTCTAAATCTATTGGCTATTAATGTTTCTAAAATGTTAAATTGGCCTTCACACTTAGGTGTCAGTTTTTAATTGAGTCCTTTGCGTACATATACTTGTATGTATACCTTATCACCCACAGTATATGTCTTAGTTGGCTTCGCTATTTTATCATGATTCCTTTTCATTATGATTTGTGATTCTTCTAGATTCTTTCGAAGGATATTATAACGACTTATGCTTACATTCATATCATCCTCACAATGATCTGATAAATTATTAAATGGATTATTTGATACAAAAGATGTCGATATGAATGTTAATAGATACATGATGAGTGATTCAGAGTACTTAGTACCGCAGGTATGGCAATATCCTAGTTGGGGTCTGATCCCCCTAGTGTAACTCTTAATATGTTCAAAACCTTCCTATTCGCTCTTTCTACTAGCCCATTTGCCTCTGGGTGATAGATCATGGTATTGATTTTCTTTATGCCAAGGATTTCACACAACGAGTTAAGAAAATGATTATTGAATTCTCCACCCGAGTCAGAGATTATCATGTGTGGAATTCCATGTTAGAAATGTAGCACTCGTACAACTTCCTAGCGTATTTGATAGCGGTTTTAGTTTTAAGCGCTATCAGTTCTGTATATCGAGTCAAATCATCTATAATTACTAAGAGATGCTCATTTCCTCTGTCAGACTCGTAAACCCCTGTTAATAAATCTAAGTGTACTCTTGCAAAGTGTTGATTGGGCACGGGATAAGCCACTCGGCTGACAGGTGTCTTCGTGTGCCCTTTGTTTTCCTGACAAGTGCGACAATTAGCTATGTGTTTTTTTTATATCTGTAAGCATCGTATGCCAATAAAATAATGATTTGGCTTCCTGTGACATTATGGACAACCCCTGGTGGCCATGCATTGGATTTGCATGCAACCAATTTAGGACAGTGGGTATAAGTGAGATTGGTACCACTACCTGGTCGTTAGTCACTTGTGGTGTATTGCGGGTTTTGCTTGTCATGGATCAACACAGAATATTATCTTTGATTATATAATTCTGCTGTGTATACTTTATATATTCCTTTTCCTTAGAATTTCAATTCAGAGCATTTATGATTTTTTTCTAATTGCTGATCTTTTCTTCGTCAGTCTGTATTAGTTCAGCGCTCCAGCCTAGATCTTCCTGTTCAGATACAGTTTTAACAATAGGCATGGATGTTGATATAGCTATTAATTCAGCTAATGGCTCTCTACAAGATGACGCTGGGTTGCGTGATAATGCGACAGCAATGATATTTGCTTTCCCAGGTAAAAACCTGATCCTCGCGCCAAAGTCTTGGATGATCAAATGCCACTGAGTTCGTTTAGGGCTGTGACTAAAGCCTTTAAAGAAGTCGGTTAGGGGTTTATGATCAGTATGAACCTTGAGAGGATAACCGTATATTATGAACTTAAAATGCACTAGTGAATTAACAATAGCTAGCCCTTCCTTGTCTATCACCGCATATTTACTTCAGAAGGTCTTAGTTTACGTGAATAAAAATCTATCTGGAAAAACTGTTTATCATATTGGTGAAGCAATACCCCACCTACTCCTAGGTCAGTTGCAATGAAGAATTCCTTACCGAAGTCGGGAGATTTTAAAATAGGAGAACTACACAGTTCATCTTTCAAGGTATCAAACGCCTGTTGATGCTGCTCAGACCAAATGAAATCTATGCCCTTTTTCGTAAGATTGGTTAGGGGAGCGGCTATTATTGAATAATTGCGTATAAAACGCCTGTAATACCCACTACACCCCAGAAATTGCTGTATTCCCTTGATATTAGTAGGTATCGGAAAGTTACGGATAGCCGACTCCTTATCGTGGACTACTTTAAGACCTTGACTAGACACCGTAAATCCTAAATAGACTAACTCTTTTTTGAAGAATTCACACTTACTAATCTTTACCCTTAAATTATGCTGTCTTAGTCTCTGTAGCACTAGCTCCAGTTTACGTAAATGTTCTTCTAAGGTATTAGAAAAGATTACAAGGTCTTCCATATAGGCATGCAATATGTCCCCTAACAAGTCTCCAAACACTATGTTGATCATTCTAGTAAATGTTATGGGAGCATAACGTAAACCAAAAGTCATAAGCAAAAATTCATAATCCACCCTGCCTGTGCTGAAGGCAGTGTATGGGATACTATATTCTTCTAATGGTATCTGGTGAAAGCCTTTACGTAAGTCCAAACTAGTAAAATATTTGTTCTGACCTAGCAAAGATAAAATATCATCAGTGTATGGCACTGGGAATTGATCACGGATCGTTTCCTCATTTAAGCGACGGAAGTCTACGCAGATACGCCATGTTCTATCTTTTTTCGGTACAACTATTAAATGAAAATTATAAGGGCTGTTCGATTTCCTAATTACTCCTTCTTCTAGCATTTTACCTACTTCATCATTTATATCATTCTGGAATTTCATAGGGAGTATGTAAGAGGGTACATAGATAATTTTCTGCTTCTCTTTTAACCTTATTTGGTGTTCTATGACATCCGTTTTACCTAAGGATCCATCCCTAGTGGAGAAAACATCATGATATTTAGTTAAAAGATCAAAAATTTCTGCTGAATTTCCTCTTTTTGAATGTCTTTATTGATTTTATTTTTTATAGATTGCAAAAGGGATTCATCCGCAACTGATTGAACGTGATTGATCTCAGCGATGGTAAGAATGCGATGTTTATAAACTTCTACATCCAAGATATGCTGATTTTTGTGAATTATAAAAGTGGTATTCAGATGATTACAGACCTCAATATTACATTGTTGTTGTGAGCTGACTGTATAAATAGTTTGTGTGACGGACAATCCGTTAGTTTTCAGAGTGTCAGAAAAGATTAATATTTCAGATCCCAGCAAAGTTTTCTTTACTCTCACTAATATATTAGAAGTTACGTTCCGCTTGATACATTATGTGCAAGCTGGTAGTACGGGTGAACGAGAAATCTGTTGGGTCGCATATATCTTTTCTTGATTCATGAGACAAGTGATTGGTTCTTCAACGTACGTTACTATTTTATATGTAGTCTCCTTTTTATCCAAAACTGATTTTAAGATATTAGAAGACTTATAGAATTTTCCTTTGATATACACGCCGTGTTTGGCGGGGGCTAAGTTAATGTTTTGAGTGCCCATAGACGGGTATCATATAATTACAGCTGGATACATATCAATGTTTTGTACAACGATAAAGGTATCAGCTAACGTACGCTTACCAACCTTGTACTGAACATGAGTTACTCATATTACATTTAATTCATTATTTCCTATACCCGAGAGCCTTATTCCGGACTTCTCTATAGGGAAGTTCGAAAATAACAAGTGGTGAGTCCTCAAGTCCATGATATTTCATGGACTACCAGAGTCAAAAAGTAATGTGAAGGATCGGTGTTCGAAATTTACAGCATATAATGTTTGTCGTAACTCATTTTGGCTTATTATTGCGTGAATTTGTTACAAATCTACGGGAACCTGCACTGATTTTTTGGATTCGGCCATTTGTTTCATAGGAAAATCTATATCCTCACAATGATCTGATAAATTATTAAATGGATTATTTGATACAAAAGATGTTGATACGAATGACCCAACATCACTCTCTCCCCCATTGGAGTTAACTACGTGGTATATGCTTTGCTTTGCACATTCTGAAAATTCATTTGACCTTACGAGTTCTGGCTAGACGGCCCAGGAACATAGTTACTTGAAGCACTATTTTGTTGTTTTTGATTTTGAACTACATTGCCGTTCCCTTGTTTCTTTTTATTAAACTTAGGATTTTTCTTTTTATTTCCATAGTGAACTGTCTGTGTGTTTCTAGGATTCTGCTGTTGATTACGTGAGAAGCATTGACTATATGAATGGGTTGAACTGTTATGAATTGAACAAAATTGCGTCCTACAGTCTGCAATCAAGTGACTTTGACGTTTGTAATTGTAACAAGTCATCCCTGCAGCTTGACTATTATTAACTATGTTTACTTGTATTGGATTAGTTTAATTTTTTGCAAAAACTTGAGTAAGCAAGGGATCAAGGTCAGTATACTTAGACTTGTGTTTCTTTATATGTTTATATACATCTAGCTTCATACTTTTGGGCGGTAGCTTTTTATCAAAACACCGCACTAAAGCTTCTGGCAACAAAATTATCATGCAAATTAAATACTTTAGCCGTAAGAAATCTTTCACGGCGATATTATCTCCTGTAACCCATGTGGAATTACTTAAAATATCCTGATATTCATTCAGCCGGTCGGTAATAAGAGCCGCCCGTTCTATAACATTAAGCTGAGTCATGAGGCTTGATTAAGTGTATTTCTTAATGTCCAAACTACGTCTAAAGCTTCCTCACCGCCATACATTGCACGTAGCCTAACTTTGAAATCGTCCCATGTAGCTGCCTCTTGGAAAGAGACTCCTCTAAGATACGAGCTTGCATCTCTTTTAGCAAAGTCTATGAATCTTTTAGCTTCTTGTAATTGTACAGATGGGTCTGTGATGCGTTTTGCGTTTAAATGAGCATCTACTGACGAGATCCATGACTCAACATTCTGAGGCAGGAACCCATTGACCCGACCTTGAATAGGAAGGATAGGTGATCTTGCACTCATTAGAGTTACCACAGGAGTGGGGTTACTGGGTCCGGGAGTCACAGGTGCCGACATGTTAACTTTAATTTTTTTCCCATCACTACGATTCCCTGCGATCCTATCAAAATATCTATATGAATACACACGTCCACTGCGTAAACGCATATGCACTATACAATAAAGATGTGTTGCAGATTATAATAAAGTCCCCCAAAATGATGATATTAAGACACTTAATGTGATAAAGATATTTCCCGAGAGCTTCTGAAAAAAAAAGGAATTAGCACAAAGAGAAAAAAAAATT